>NW_007074499.1:85340-93085 GCF_000164805.1 Carlito syrichta
CACTCACCTCAGCCTCCCAAAGCCGCGGGATTACAGGCTGAGCCACCGAGCCCGGCTGGACTTAAGTCTTTAATACTCAGTGGTCTATCACAGAAACAAAGAACTGAGTACCACATGTCCTCATAAGCAGACCCCGAACAATTACCATAATACTATACGAAAGGGACTGGCAGTAGCCGGAAACTGCCAGGGGTGGGGGGGCAAACCTCATCAATAAGGGGACCAGGTGATGTGGGGACAGAGTGAGGCCCAAATTTTACCTGTACAACGACCATTTGTATGCCTAACCCTGAATTGTACCCTGCATCTTTAAAATAGAATCTAAAAAAAAAGAAAAATATTTTAGTGTTTGTGTGTAGACAAACTCCTGCTGAGATGCATTGCCCGGGAGGGTTTGGAAACTAGTTGTCTGAAAATGTTGCAAGTAGCCGGGCTCGGTGGCTCAGCCTGTCATCCCGTGCTTTGGGAGGCTGAGGTGAGTGGATTGCCTGAGCCCACGGGTTCGAGACCCGCCTGGGCAACTTGGCGAGACCTCATCTCTACAATAATCAAAAAATTAGCCGGGCGTGGAAGCGCCCGCCTGTAGTTCCGGCTACTTGAAAGGCGGAGGCGGAAGGATCGCCAGAGCCCAGCAGGTCGAGGCTGCGGTGGCCGGGAGTGGCCACTACACTCCAGTCTGGGTGACAGAGTGAGACTCCAACTCAAAAAAACCGAAAAAAGCAAAAAAAAGTTGCCACTATTGAGGGGAGTTTCCATGGGCACCATCTCGGGCCAGTGTGTGCCTTACCTTTAAAGAAAATAAAATTCACCAGGGCGAGAAGTGTGTCTTCGTCGAGCTCCTTGACCAGATCCACGATTTTCCCTTGGGTTCCCTTCTCCACGTAAGCGTTGATCTGTTTCTTGGCCTCCTCGGGGTCCCTGAAGTTGACGGAGCGGGCTTCGGCCTGGTAGAGCTTCCTGGAGTTCTCCAGGAACGAGTGCGCGAGCTTCAGGCTCTGGTTGACGAACAGGCTGTTGCCAGTGACCAGCTGGAGCTGGCCGTCGGGCTGGTTGAGCGTCTGGAGGAGATCTCGGAAGCCTTCGTGGACCTGTGCCTCGGGTGTCTTGGTGAGGTTGAAGTGCAAGCCTTCCAGGATCTGGGACAGCGTGTCCTCCTTGGTCCCCAGGGAGAGCATGGCGAAGGCCGCGGCGACGCTCACGGGCGAGAAGAAGATGTTGGCGGTGCTGGACTGGTTGGCCAGTTGGCGGTACAGGCTGAAGGTGAAGTCCAGCAGACTGGGGGCGATCTTGCGGCAGGCCGCGTGGTCGTGGTCGTGGGGCGATGTGTCCGTCTCCTGGGCAGCGTCCCCGTGGGCGTCCTCGGCCAGAGAGCCGGGCACCAGGAGGCACAGGCCTGCCAGCAGAAGGACTCCCCACGACACAGAGGATGGCATTGTCCTGCGAGACAGAGAAGGGGCACGGGCCCCGAGTCAGGGCGCTCGGGGACGCCCACTGACCCGCGAGTGACATCATATACAACAACCTCAGGGTGCCAGGCACCCACCCGGTCCCCAGCCTGCACTAAGCCCCTTCCTTCCGTCCTCATGAAAGACTCCAGGCCGGGCTCGATGGCTCAGCCTGTTATCCTAGCACTTTGGGAGGCCGAGGCGAGTGGATTGCCTGAGCCTGTGGGTTCGAGACCCACCCAGGCAACTTGGCGAGACCTCGTCTCTACAATACATCGAAAATTAGCCGGGTGTGGTAGCACGTGCCTGAAGGCTGAGGCGGAAGGATCGCCGGAGCCCAGCAGGTCGAGGCTGCGGTGGCCGGGAGCGGCCACTGCACTCCAGTCTGGGCGACAGAGGGAGGCTCCAACTAAAAAAAAAATGAAAGACGCCAAAAGACTGCAGAATGTGCACGGTGCTCACCCCATGCCAAGCACCCACCTGTGTTCATGCACTGCTTTTCTCTAACAGTCCTACCATCCCTGCACAGATGAGGAAGCCAAGGCCCAGGGAGGGTGAGGCCCAAGCCCAAGGCCAGAGGCAGGGGAAGCAGTCGGGCCAGAATCACACACCCAGGTCCTGAGTCCGTGCTCTGACCGGGACTCCAAGGTGCGAGTGATACGGCCCCTGCCTCCCAAAAGAGGACACTAAGGTACAGAAAGACCAGTGGGCCCGTCCACGGTTGTCCAGGGATGGGGTCAGATCTGGAACCTTTGGAGGGCTCCACCCACTCCTTAACGCCATGGCCAGGGAACATGCCCCGGGGAGGAAGCGTCCTGACATCCTGACGCAGCACAGTCGAGGACAGCGGGGCTGTGGTTAACCCCCCGGGACTGTCCCCTTCACAAGGAGCCTCGGCCTTTTGGGTTTTTCCTGAGCGAGGGGACCGTGACCCGAGGACCGGCTGATGTTCCTGGCGCCAGCTTGCCTGTCATCCCGGTCACCATGTCCCAGTCCTGGGCTAGGGATGCTTATCTTGCCTTCACACGGGAGTCTGTGTGGGGGGCTTGGGGCGAAAAAGCATCTCTTAGCTTCACTGAGGGTAGGCCCAGGGCAGGCCCTGACATTTTCTAGCCGTATGGGCCGGGACGAGCCATCGCCTCTCAGGTCCGCATTTTGCCTTGTATGCACATGGGGTTGCCAGGAGGATGTAGTGAATTGAGTCTAGACACCAAACTCTACGTGGAAGTGTTCTGTAGCGAGAGCTTGGCGGGTGTTGCCTACTCAAAACTTTCCGGAGACAGGCCGGCAAGAGATCTGTGCTTCAGGGCAGGGGTGATACAGTAGGGAGTGGTGAGGTCTGTGGCCAAACCAGCAAGAGCAGGCTCTGGTTGCAGATGGTCAAGGCTGCTGTCATTCACAGCAACACAGAGCCTGCCTGGGTCCACTCTAGATAGGCCCAGGCCTCGGAGAACCAGTTTGCACCCTGCAAGGAGAACCTGTCTTCCCAGATGGAGAAACTGAGTCTGAGCTGAGAAGAACATGTTTGGAGGCCGCATAGTTAGCTATTAGTCGCGTAACTAAAATTAACCTCTTAACACAAGACAAAGAGGAGCGCGTCCTCGAATGTGGGATAGGAAGACCAGATGGGAAAAGTTGGGAATAAGAGATACTGAGCGTTGTCGACACCCTTGGACTTTTAAAAATGTCTTTCCAATGAAACAACACCAGTTTCTTTCCACCACCTTCCTTCTGGCCTTTGTGGCTCCAAATAATCCAAACACGCAGACCACACACTACATACTCCGTGTTTGTGTTTTTCTGGCGCTGACCCGTGTGGCTGCGGTGGGCGATGGTGCTAAAATTAGTTCCGTGTGTTTCCATCTCCCTTGATTTCTCTTCCCGGCCGGGTTTGGGGCAGTCCTTCGTGGGTGATGGAAATTCCCCATCTTGGCAGGGCTCGGCCCTCAGGGTGGAGTTTGGCCTCTGTGGACTGGGACACTGAGTATCCCGAGTGGCCTCGGGGCCCGAGGCTGTGGCTTCTAGCTCTGGCAAGGCCCCGGCCATCCATGTGGCCTTGAGCAAGCGTCCTCTGGTGTCAAGCCTCACCCTCCCCGGCTGCTCCACGCCTGGCTGGGAGAGGACCAACTGAGGCCCTCTGCCCACTAACGGAGGGGCGGTGTCTCCACCCGGAGCTGCTGGCCTCAAGGCCGCCCCAGCCGGGGGCACATTCCCTACCCACCCACTTCCCAGGTGTGCAGCATTGACTGCTCCGGGTGCTGGTGGGGGTGCTTGGGCCAGAAGCACAGAAGGAGTGGCCGAGGTCAACCCGGTGGGGCCCAGGGAAGAGAGTCTGGCTTAAGGGCATGCAGCCTGTTGAAACTGGCACTAGGCCGGGTGCGTGGCTCAAGCCTATAATCCCAGCACTTTGGGAGGCCGAGGTGAGAGGATTGCCTGAGCCCGCAGGTTCGAGACCCGCCCGGGCAACTGGACGAGACCCCATCTCTACAATAAATCAAAAAATTAGCTGGGCGTGGTGGCACGCATCTGTAGTCCCGGCTTCTTGGAAGGCTGAGGCAGAAGGATCGCCGGAGCCCAGCAGATTGAGGGTGCGGTGGCCGGGAGCGGCCCCTGCACTCCAGCCTGGGTGACAGAATGAGACTCCAACTCAAAAAAAAAAAAAGAAAGAAAGAAACTGGCACTAAATAAACCCCAGGTGTGACCAGGCCCCATCACTTACTGGAGGGTGGCCTTGGGAAAATGATTTCCCTCTCTGAGCCTGGGCGTCCCGTCTGTGGGTGGGCGGGCACCTCGTGTGAGGAACCCACCCGTCCCGGGCCCGCAGGCATGCCCCCTGTACGCACACCCTCGCTGGGCCTGCACTCGGGCTCAGCCCTTGCCTGTGTGGGCAGTCCTCCCGGCCAGCTCCTGTGTTCCCAGGCCCGGTTCCCACGCCAGGGCCTCCGCTCAGCAATGACCAGCCTCTGAAGTCAGCAAGTTTCACATGAAGTTCTGCGAGGATTTGCTCATCACCTATTAGCTGCCTGACCCTACACTAAGCAAACATCAGTGTCTGCACCACCGAAAGACGCCACCACACTCAAACCCAGTAGGTGTTTTGTGCATGCTGTCTCATCCAGTCTGCCCGCAAAGCTTCCTCTGAGAGGTGGAAATCCTAATGAGTCCCATCTTATAGATGGAAAAATGGAGGCCCAGACAGGATTAAGTAACTTACTGAAAACCACAGAGCTGGTTGCTGGCAGAACTGGGATTTAATTCTAGACGTTCTGATTCTAGAACTTGACACTGAACCTTTCTCTATGGACAAAGCTGAAGCCAAAAGACTTGAAACAGAAAACGCCTGAGGTGACCCGGAGAGGCAGAGATGACAGGGGTTGTGCTGAATTACAGGCTCTGAGGCCAGGTGACCCTGGTTCAACGTGCTGTCCGCTGGGTGACCTTGAGCAAGTGTCCCAACCTCTCTGAACCCCAGCTTCCCGGAGGTGATCAAGACGCACCTCCTCACAGAGCTGTTGTGTGAATCAACTGAGCAGAAATGCCAGGAAGCGCCTGGTACATGGTGGGTACATCGGCTGCTACCAATGGCGTGAGGCTTCCGGGCGCCCTGTGGGAATCTGGCCACCTTGGCCCAGTCATCTTTCCAGGCCCCATCTCCAAGAACTAGTGATAGGAAAATCAAACCCTTCCTCGCTCCAAGACCAAGGTCGGTGGAGGTGGGGAGAAGGGAGGAGAGAGGGCAAAGTTTATCTACGCTTTTGCCCAAGAGGACAGAGAGGTTGAGCAATTATCCAAGGTCACCAAGCATCAGAGGGGCCCCAGGGCCGGCCTGGGCCTTCTGTTCCCGCCCGGCGCTTGAGACTCGAGAAAAACACGCCAACACTCGGGCCCAGGAGCGTGGGGTCTGGAGCCTGAAGGTGACGCCTCCATGGTGGGGCAAGTGATGGACCTCTCTGTTCCCAACGTCCTCGGGCGTCAAACGGGAATTGCCATGGCAACTGCCTCAGAGAGTCTTCGTCATGAGGCTTCCCGGCGTCACCCCCTGCCCTGAGCCAGAAGCGACCCGGCCTGGAGCCATCACCCTGCATGACAGTGGAGGCCTCTCCCTGGGGAGGCCCACTGTGAGGCCTCCAAGGCTGAGGCCCAGAGCAGCTCTGTTCCCTCCGGCCTGGAAGGCATGGAGGATGTGCCCCGCGTTTCTCCCGCCCCTCTCTGGCCTCAACTTCCTCATCCACAGAAGGGGAAACAGACACGCGCCCAAGCAGCCGGGGGGTGACAGGGCTTGCGGGGACCGCGGGCAGGAAAGCCCTGGACGGACACTGGGGCTGTCACGCAGATACCATGCCTCCCCCTGGGCGCCAGGACCACGGAACCAGCACAATCCTCCGCTTGCTCCAAGGGCCGGTTTCCCCAGCAGGAGGCACTGGGTGGGGGTCCGGGCGGGCGTGGGGACCAGGAGGCGACCTTCGGGGCTGTTGCTATGGCAATGGGCAGCGGCTGCGGCCCTCTCCATCAGCCCTGAGCCCGGGGCTGCCCCCCTGCCACATCCTCCCCCCAGGCCCCTCGGGAAGCTTGCCCCCGGGAAGCGCATACTTACGGTTCCCTGTTCCGGATCGGTGGTGGGGACCCAGATGGAGGAGACAGGGCCCTGTCCTTGTCCGTATTTAAGCCGTGGACGCAGGGGGGCGCGGGGGGAGGAGGCTGGTGAATATTAACCAAGGTCACCCCAGTTACTGGAGTAGCAAACAGAGACCAAGTCCACCCGCCCGGCCCGGAGTCGCCCACAAGGGCGTAAACCTGGTGCGTAAACCACCATGTCCTGTGTCCAGGGTGGGGGCGGCTGAGTCAGGCAGGCTCTGGGACAGCACCCCTTCGCTGGCCCCATGCCCTCCCTGGGGCATCCTCTGTGGCTGCCTACTGGCCGCGAGATCAGCCCTTTACTGAGCCGCCTCAAAACGGTGGATACCGAAGACTCGCGGCCACCCTGGAGGGCCAGCGTGAGACCTGAGCCCATTTGACAGATGAGGAAACCGACGCCCAGAGCAAAACTCACCATGCCAGCCTTGGATACCAAAGCCCTCTGGGTGTCCCCAAGGGCACAGATGAGGCAGAAACGGCCACGTCAGGGGGGCCCAGGGGACTGCGGCACAGGCAAGCCGTGTCACCTCCCCTGTGCCCCAGGAGCTGGAAGCCCCGTTTCTAAGGAGGGCTGTCAGGGCCGTACGCGGCGCCCAGGGTGACGTGCCCGGCCCACAGTGGGCCCCGATGGGTGGGTCTGCAAGCCCGTAGCTTGGCCTGCGCCCAGGCCTCTCCGAGCAGGCAGGGGGCCCATTCTGGCCCGTCGCAGGCCTGTTCCTGCCCCTCGACCAGCTTGGATTTTCCCAGAAGGCAAGTCCATGTAGGGCTGTTGCAGAGGCCTTCGGGGACTTTGAGTCAGACGGCAGCCGGGACAGACCCCCTTTGCCAGCCCTGTGCCCTCGGCCAGTAGGGGCCCACTTGATTTCCGTCCCTTAATTAAGAAGCCCTCATCAGAGCACATCCCGCTCAGGGCAGCCCCCGGTCCGGCTTGGCACCTAGTGTGTGCTCCGAAGACACCCGCTGATTGAATGCATGAGTGCATTTTTGCCCGGCTCATTCACCCATCCCAGCTGTGCCTCCGCCTTGGGGTTCTGCCAGGTGAGTGCTCTCTAGCGCACGGGGTCAGGCCAGGGAGCCCGCCCACTGGCTGGGAGACCTCGGGCAAGTTGTTTAACAGCTCTGGGCCTCAGTTGCCCTGTCTGTCAGAGGATGGCCATGACAGTACATGCCTGGTCGGGTTGCTGTGAGGATTAAACGCAGCAGCTCAAGGTGAGCTCGGAGCCGGGTGCTGGGTGGATGGTTGGTCAGTAAGGCCTCGATGACGCCGTCTCCCAGGTCAAGGGGCCTCCCTGGTGTCACCGGGCGGTGGCATTTCTTGCTCCGCACTCTCAGCGCCCCAGTGAGGGAGCAGCCCCACCTCTTGCAGGAGGTGGGAACAGAGCTCAGATCCCCTCCCCCACGCCCCACCTCCACCTCCCAGCGCCATCCCCTGGCCTCAGGCCTGGTCTGTGCCCTCCGACGCTGAGTGGTCGTGTGCCCCCAGGACTCACGTCCACACGGCCTGGAGCGCCGGTCGTGGCGGGGGGAGCCTGCCCGCCACACGCTGGGCATTTCTGCCCTTCTCTGGGCTTCCTCTTCTCATCTGCATCTTGGCCTTCCTGGAAGCCCAGCTGACCCTCCCACCTGCCTGACTGGCGGGGAAATGGCAAGCGCCCCACCTTCCTC
>NW_007074499.1:93713-110485 GCF_000164805.1 Carlito syrichta
GGGCCGAGCCGCCTCGAAAGGTCCAGGAGGCTGGGTGCGGGGACGGTCGTGTGCTGGGGGCGGGTGTGGCCCAGGCCCTGCCAGACGAGAAGGCATTCCAGGCGAGCTGGGGCACGTGGGGGGAGGCAAGGATGGCCTGAGGTGGGAGCAGCACAGGTGAGCCTGGGGTGCCGTCTTGGGCGCCGGCCCTTCTGGGTCCAGGGCACCGGGCTCGAACTCAACACCCGTCCTGGGAGGAGGGGCTGGATGACCTGGAATATGACCTTGGACAGCATGCCTGGGGCAGGGGAGGGCTCCCGGTGGCCATCCTCAAGGGTGCTGCGCCTATCAGCCCCAGGCCAGGGTGGGAGATGTCTTGTCCACTTGGTTACCTCTGGAATTTTCTATCAGAGCATCTGGGCTGACATCCTGGGAGCGAGTGCATCATGGGAAGGTACTGCGGCCTGGGTAGGGCACAGGGGCATCCGGGGAGACCTCGCCCCTCTGCAGGGCTCTGGCTGGAGACGAGAGGCTCGCGGTGTGGGCTGGAGGGAGCGTGAGAGCGGAGGCTTGGGTCTGAAGCAGGGAGGGGAGTGGGGGAGAGGGGAGCTGTGTGTGGTCCCGGGCCATGGAGATGACGACTGAGTGGCTGGTCAGTAGAGCGGTGGCGGGCTCAGAGAGCCGCGCCCGTTGGCACAGGACCCGGGGGCGTGCTGTCCGCCCCACCACACACGTGCATACCCCGGCCTCCTCGCCCATCCTCCCGGACACCCCTCCCTTCTTCGGGGGGCTGCACAGGCCAGTGGCGCGGGCATGGATTCTGGATCTGAGCAGCTGGGGCCAAGCCTTACTCACCACTCTTCCTGGGGGGGTCTCAAAGCCTCTCTGTGTCTCAGTTTCCTCATCGGTGAGGCAGGAAGATGTAAGAACTGTCCCCTCCGCCAGATTGCAGGGATCAAGCGAGGTGATAACATTTCAGCCCCTGGGCGGCCTCTGGCTCCTGATGGCCCTGAGTCCAGGCTAGCACCAAGGTCGTGGCCTTTGGGAATGTATCCTGGCCCCAGGAAAAACTTTCAGAGGGGTCCCCTAAGAGGAAGGTGATGTGTTGGGCCCCAGGCTTGGCAGCGGCATCCTTTGCCCAGGGGCACCTCTTCAGAGTCAAGCTTCCACATATCCAGAAAGAGGCCGCCGGTCCCCTCTCCGGGGGCTGCGTCCGCTTTGTTTCCGGTAGGCGCAGATGCACTTAGCATCTTTCTGAGCACCTGTGATGTGCAGAGGATGTGGAGGGACCAGAGTGAGGCCATCTGGGGTTCAGGGAGGGATTCGCTTCACTTCCGTGAGCCTCAGTGTCCTCAGCTGTGAAATGGGGACAAGAGTGTCTTACCACATAGCTGTGGTGAGGCTTCAGTGAGGTGATGTTTATGGGGTGTTTAGCAGAGCCTGTCGTGTTGGCATAGCCGGCTTTTGGGTCTGTCGGCTCACAGCTTGCTGGCTTGGCAGGGCTGGGTGGATGTTCCAGGTCTTGCTTCCGGGAGAAGAATCAAGCTTGCATCATTCATTCCCCCCCTCCGGGCTCCTGCAAACCGGCCGATTTGCAACACCCTGGCAGGCCTTGCCTTCCTTGCGTGGCCTCCAGGGCCACTTCCCGTGGGGGATATGGCTTCTGCTTTTCCCGGAACCGTGTGGCCTAGTCACGGCTTTCTTGGTTTTACTCCAGATAGAGTAGGGTTAGGCAAAGCCGTACCTCGTAAGCGACAGCACAGTTGGTAGAAGGGATACACGACCTCCTGTAGCTTCGGTTCCTTCTGTTAAGATTGAGAAGACTAATTTTTTTTTTTTTTTTGAGTTGGAGTCTCACTCTGTCGCCCAGACTGGAGTGCAGTGGCCGCTCCCGGTCACCGCAGCCTCGCCTGCTGGGCTCCTGCGATCCTTCCGCCTCAGCCTTCCGAGTAGCTGGAATTACAGACATGCGCTACCACGCCCGGCTGATTTTTTGATTTATTGTAGAGATGAGGTCTCGCCGCCCAGGCGGGTCTCGAACCCGCGGGCTCAGGCCATCCACTCACCTCAGCCTCCCAAAGGCGCGGGATGACAGGCTGAGCCACCGAGCCCGGCTGAGAAGACTAATTTTTTTGAGTTGGAGTCTCACTCTGTTGCCCAGTGCTGTGGCATGCTCATGGCCACCAACTGGGCTCATGTAGCTGGAACTCCAGGTGCCAGCTATTCCACTCGGCTAATTTTTTGATTTATTGCAGAGATGAGGTCTCGCCAAGTTACCTAGGCTGGTCTCATACCCGTAGTCTCAGGCAATCCTTTCACCTTGGCCTGAGAAGACCAATATTTTTACAACAAACACTTCTGTACTTTTTTATTTTATTTTTTGAGTTGGAGTCTCACTCCGTCGACCAGACTGGAGTACAGTGGCCACTCCTGGCCACCGCAGCCTCGACCTGCTGGGATCCGGCAATCCTCCCGCCTCAGCCTTCCAAGTAGCCGGAGCTGGAACTACAGGCACGCACTACCACGTCCGGCTAATTTTTGATTTATTGTAGTGACAACGTCTCGCCAAGTTACCCGGGTGGGTCTCGAACCCGTGGGCTCAAGCTGTACTTAATTTTAACTTTGCTCTTTTGAGGTTATGGACCAGAATGGTCATCACGGGCTTGCAGCTATTAACGGACTCAACCCGTCCTGTTTAACTGTGTTTTGATTTCCTTCTAAATAGCCAGACTGTCTCGTTTGGGGCAAAAGGGGCTCCCTTTCCCCTTTCGGCCCAATGCTTCTTTTCTAGCACTGACGCCATGTCCCAGGTCCGTCTTCATTTTCTCCTGCCCCAAGACATGGCATCAAGGACCTTTTCTGGGAGAGGAGGAGGGACGATGGTGACATGGGTTCTTCCAGAAACCAGAGGCGGGACTGGTGTGCAGGGCTCACCCCTGTGTGGGGACCAGCAGGACCCTGGGCTTGTTGTTTGGAAATGCACACCCAGCGTGGGTGGCTTGGATACCCGAGAGCACTGGGTCTCTGAGGACTTGCCCAACTCGGACCTTGGCTTGCCGTGGTTCGATTTACCCTGTCGACCTCCCCGTGTTGACTTTGAGTGTTTCTGTTTGCTTGGTTTTAAGGAGTCTCTCGCTTTCCTTTTATGACACAAATCCTCAAACGGACCCCAGCGTGTGGCCTGTCACCACCTGCATCGTGGCTGAGACTCCGTGAGCACGCGCTGTCTGCCAGGCTGTGCCTTGAACATGGCGTGGCTTACAACACACCCAGTCCCGAGCAGTGGGCGGGCGCTGTTGTTATCTCCTTGGAACAGATGAGAAACTGAGGCCCAGAGAGTCACCCTCATGCAGTCGGTGTGTGTCTCCCCCTCTTCCTTCCTCTCTTTCTCCCTGCTCCCACCAGACTTCATGTACAGTCCTGCATACCACGAGAGTAACCGCTAATGGGGGTCTCAGAGCTCATGCCGCATGCCCTAAGCGTCCTTCACAGATGAACTCCTCATCTCCCAATCAAGCCTATGAGGCTGACACTTCTGCTATCCCCATTTTGCGGACGAGGAAACGGAGGCTTACGGAGGCCCAGCAGCTGGCCGGTGGCGGAGGGGAGATTCTAACCACCATGTGACACGTGGCCGCTGAGCGCCACCCCATCGCCAGGCTGCAAGTCCCCCGAAATGTGGCTTTTGCATCTCTGTGACTTTGTACTGAGCACGAGACAGGTGATCAAAGGTTGCTTGATGAGCTGAGGCCATCAAGGGTCAAGGATCGTGGAAATGGCCACTCGCTTTCCATCAGAGGGCGAGGGTGTCTTGCCAGGGTGAAAGTGTGAACATCTGTGGAACACTAACAATGCGTACGAGGCATGCCGCTTCCTAGGTAAAAACAAAGCAGAGCCAGTTGCTTTGCTCTTCGAGCTGGAAGGGAGGGCTGAGGAGGAGGGGTTGCCAGGCTGTCCCTGCCTCCCAGCCAGAACCCAGAGCCTGGTTCTCTGATCACCGAGCCTGGGCTCCCACCCGCACCCGAGGTGGCCTCCTCAGCTGCTTCCTCTGTCTGCCCCAGAAGACGGGAGCAGCTGTGATGACGAAATGCCACCGAGGGGGAAGGAGATTCCCTCACGCCCTGCTGTCCTTCCGCCCTGCTGGCCCCTCCAGAGCTCACCCACACAACCCCAGCCAGACAGCCCATCATGTCCCCGGTGGTGACCGGATGCCAGGGCACTCTGTTAACCGCTGTGGACGTGAACTCTCGCTTCCTGGACAGCTCTGGGGAAGGTTCCAGGACACCACTCGCAAGTGAGGTCCAGGGAGACGTGGACCATCACTCGGAGACCGCTTGGACCCTCCTGCCTCTCTCTGCGTCTCCCCTGCCTCCACGTCCAGCCGTGATTTGCTTTTTTGCTGAGGTGTTATCTGCATGCAGTAAGACCACAGATCTTCAGTAAGACCACAGATCTTTAATACACAGCTCAGTACATTCTGACATCTGTGGACACCCATGTAAGCACCTCTCTGAGCAGGACCGAGAACAAACCCCCCTCCCAGGAAGTCCCCCGTCTATCTGTGCCCCAAAGGCAACGTCTGTTCCGACGCCTGTCTCTGTAGACTGGTTTTGTCTTTTCTAGAACAGAATGCAAATGAGAACGCACACCCTGTCCATCTCTGTGGGGGCTTCTTTACTTGTTACGCACGCAGCGACCCACGCACGCCCCCTGCCCAGCACTGCCCTGGTGTATGCAAGCTCCAGTATTTGCCCATCTGTGGACAGATGTCTGGGGTGCCCAGTTTTGTCTGTTAGGAAGGGAGCTTCTGTGGGCATTCGTGTGTGAGCCTTTTGCGAGTATGCTCACCTGTATAAGAAAAAGTCTCTTCCTCTGCTCCACTTGCCCCTTCCCTGCTGTCTCTGCAGCCGTCAGACCAAAAGAGTTCAAATCTCAGACCTGCCATTAACGGTGGGGAACACAGAGCCAGCACCTTGGTGTCTCGCGTGTGTGGAAGGGGACGCTAGTGAGGCTCGCGTGACGTGCCAGTGCGTGTCATTTCCCTTGCTTTCACGCTGGACTGTGTGACGGTTGTTCTCATGGCCGGCAAACAAGGAATTCAGTGCCATGGCTGGGGACAAAAACAAGGCGGCCCCAGAAATTCAGTGAAAAGTCATCGGTGTCCACGTGAATCCAGCCTGTTCTCAGGGCCTCGCAAAGCACCGAGCAAGTGGCCAATACCAGCTGGCCAGGTCTACACTGTCTCCCGTCCGCCTGCAGGGATGCGTGCTCTCAGGGCCTGGTGTTCACCTCCTGCTTCGCAGAGCACCAAGCAAGTGGCCAGCACCAGCTGGCCGAGGCTACACAGTCTCCTGCCTGCCAGTGGGGTCGCGTGTACTCTGGGCTTCTCCGCCCTCTTCCCTCTGCCTCTGTCCTCCATGGAACCAAACGGGACGTGGGTGGGGAAGGCTCGGCTGAGCACATGGGCTCCAGAACAGGACATGCCGGACAGGATCAAGGGGCCAAGGACACGCTTGGAGAAGCGCCCTTCCCCCGTGGCTGCAGGCCTGTCTTACCTCGGAGGGTAGGACCATGCACACACATGCTCGTCACCACCTCACCTGAGACGTTTGGAATTCCCTTTCCTTATATAAAAAGCTCTGGAGAAATGATGGTCCTGACAGCACCCGAGACCATATGGACTTGGGCAAGATCACGAGATCTGGGGACAGTGTGCTGTCAGCAAGTTGCCCAACCCCCTGTGGCTTCGCTGTCCTTATGTGCAAAGGGCAATTAGAGTCCCAGGGCCTTGGAGCTGGTTGTTAAGACAAAAAAAGCCGGACTTGGTGGCTCAGCCGGTAATCCCATGCTTTGGGAAGCTGAGGTGAGTGGATGGCCAGAGCTCGTGGGTTCAAGACCCGCCTGGGCAACTTGGCGAGACCTCATCTCTACAATAAATCAGAAACTAGCCGGGCGTGGTAGCGCACGCCTGTAGTTCCAGCTCCTTGGAAGGCTGAGGCAGGAGGATCGCCAGAGCCCAGCAGGTCGAGGCTACGGTGGCCAGGAGCGGCCACTGCACTCCAATCTGGGCGACGGAGTGAGACTCCAACTCAAACAACAACAAAACAACAACAAAAACGAGCACCTAGGACAGGCCAGCGAGGAGAGGGCACTTGACAGCATTGAGGCCTGTACTCCCCCTGCCTACAGTTTTGAAAATCAGGTGGCCCTGAACCAGTATAAATTCAGACTTCCTCTTCCTCCTTACCTTCTTCTCTCCTGGTCTTTTGGTTGGAAATAAGAGAACAAAGCAGCTCGCAAAACATTGAATAGAGTAAGAGCTTACGTGTATATATAGAGAGAAATTAGAGTGAATGTGTAGAAAGATCTGGAAGGAGACACACCGTGATTATCCTGGAATGCAGACTTACTGGAACAATGACTCCTACTTTGTTCTGTATGCTCTGCGTGTGTGTTTTCACAAAGATGGGTTGTCTTTATAAGAAAGTTCACCTTTCATTTGTTTTATTGATTGATTGATTGATTTTTGAGTCGGAGTCTCACTCTGTCGCCCAGACTGGAGTGCAGTGGCCGCTCCCGGCCACCGCAGCCTCCACCTGCTGGGCTCCAGCGATCCTTCCGCCTCAGCCTTCCAGTAGGTGGAACTACAGGGGCGCGTTACCACGCCCGGTTAGTTTTTGATTTATTGTGGAGATGAGGTCTCACCAAGTTGCCCAGGCGGGTCTCGAACCCGCGGACTCAGGCCATCCACTCACCTCAGCCTCCCAAAGGCGCGGGATGACAGGCTGAGCCACCGAGCCCGGCTACCTTTCATTTATTTTAACGGAACCAAACAGAAAGACTCTCTTTAGCTAGGTGACTGTCTTTTTTAGGGTGCTCTCAGTCTCAGAAGGTGACTTCCTGGGGTTCTCCTGTCCCTGGTTGACAGCAACCCGTGGAAGGCTGTCTGATGGAGTAGAACAACTTCCCCGGTGAGCGCAGGGCTCAGATCCTAACCCATCACTCGACGGACTGTGGGAATTTAGGACAACGATTAAATCTTTCTGGGGGCCCGGCAAGCAAGCCAGGATTGTATCTACTCTAGGGAGGGCCAAAGCAGTTTGAGAGGGGTCAATGGAATCAGCAAACACGGTCCAAGCGTGTAGAAACTCCTTGGCCGGACGGGGGCCAGTTTCCACCGCATTGCATTCATCCCATCTCTGAGGAAATTGCCCCCGACAATGCGGTTGTCCCCGCCTGCCACCTCCCTGCAGATGGGCACCAGGAACTCAGAGGATTCAGGTGACGGGAGCCAGCCTCGCCCCATGTTCTCTGTATTTCCCATGCGTTCTGGCCATGCATGCTCTGGCTCCGGAAAGGTCAGCAGGTCTGTGTTTGACCTTCATTTATCCTCTTGCAGTTGGCAACAGGGGGGTATCTTCCATCCACAGTCTGGAGACCTCCCTGGAGGTGGGATCCCCATGGTCTGGGTTTCAAGCCTGATCCTGTTAACCTCATTGCCAGGGAAAGCCAGTACATTTGCCACCAAAGAGCACTTTTCAGATGCAAAATAGCCCCATCACATTGCTGTTGAGGTCTTTTGCCTTATTATTTAATCGCGTTGGTCATCTGGTCACCTTAAGAAAGAGCGCTTCTGAAATTGCAACTGGTTTTCTACCAGTTTGGGAAGGTTGGAACTTTGTAATTTTCCTAAGCTCAGAGCAGTTCTGAAACAGGTCTCCAAGTGTGATTTTCCAAATCAAGATCCCAGGTTAAGTATGAATCCCTGCACATCGGAGCACACGAATCAATCCACCACAAATGATGCTAGTATTTTTCCCCTACAGCTTTGAGCTCAGTGTATTAAAACATCACATCAGGAAGGAGCCATAGGTCTGTGAGCCGCTGGGATTTTTCACTGGTGGGCTGTTTTAGAGTCCTGGGATTCCAAAGTCTTAAACCGAGGAAGTCGTTGAGTCAATTTCTTGTTTTTGTTTTTTGTTTTGAGTTGGAGTCTCACTCTGTTGCCCAGACTAGAGTGCAGGGGCACACTCCCGGTCACCGCAGCCTCAGCCTGCTGGGCTCCAGCAATCCTTCCGCCTTAGCCTTCCAAGTAGCTGGAATCATAGTCACGTGCTATCACACTCGGCTAGTTTTTGATTTATCGTAGAGACGAAGTCTCGCCAAGTTGCCTGGGTGGGTCTCGAACCCGCGGGCTCAGGCAATCCACTCGCCTCGGCCTCCCAAAGTGCCGGGATTACAGGCTGAGCCACCAAGCCCGGCTGAGTCGATTTCTTAATCCCATAATTTAGAATATTCCATACTTTGTTCCAACTTCTTTCCTCGCTTACTTAAGTTTGACATTCCTAACGACCCTGTGAGAAAGCCAGTTTGACAATGTCGATGTTTGCGTACTATATTGTGCAATTTGCCTAATGAGTACATCTCTTGTGTATGTTTCTTGATGAATTTGCCTGGAGGCCAGGATCACTGCCTTTGATCCTGTGATTGACACAAACACTTGAAACCTCCATTTCCACTTTGGCTGGTGGATTAGACCCCTCCTATAAAGGATTGTGAGGCAGTACAGCAAGTTTCATATGTACACACACACACTCACACACACACACACACACACACACACACACACACACACACACACACACGAAATGGACACTTGGCCTTTTTAATGTCTTAAAAAACACATCCACCCTCCCTCTGCGGCTAGGGAAAATGGACCTCATCTCAGCGGGGGAGTAGGAAATTTCCAAGGGAAGAAAAAGAACAGTGATGTGTTGTTCTCCTGACTCCCTGGCTCTGGTTTGGATGCCAGTAAGCTTAGCAAGTGGCAATAGCCATGGCCAGAATTCCCACTTCCTAAGTCCAGCCGATAGCTGACCACACCCTCCTGCC
Organism: Carlito syrichta; assembly: GCF_000164805.1. Classification (NCBI taxonomy): domain Eukaryota; kingdom Metazoa; phylum Chordata; class Mammalia; order Primates; family Tarsiidae; genus Carlito; species Carlito syrichta. Next base: position 102,585 of record NW_007074499.1, read on the forward strand.
CGCTGGCACCTGGAGGGACACAATCACCAAAGACTCTACTGAGCAGTGTTTATAGGACTTTGTCCCTTTAAGTGACAGCCTTGCCGGCAGCAGACACTATACACCGACCCTAAAGAAGAAACGAGGGGTGCTCACTGGCACTGCCCCAGACTCTGGGTGTTCTCAGGGTATTTTGGAAGCCAGATGGTGGTCCACAGAGGGCTAGGTAGAAACTTCCAAAGGGAGAGGGTGAAACTGAGTGTGAGCCATGATGGATGCTTATCAGTATCTGGTTCTGCTTTTTTTGGGGGGTACAGGGGAGGCAAAACGTCCCAGCCAAGCTGCACCTCGGCCAGTCCATGTTCTGGCCAAAGAATCACAGGAGGAAACGTTGTGTATCACGTCCGGTCTCGAGCAAGAAAGGCCTCAGAGAGAGCCTCCGGGTTGTCTTTTCCTCACAATGGCCCATCGGAGGGCTTGTGCTGACACAGAGACCCACTAACGTCTGTCCACATTGCCGCAGCCCCTAGAGAAGGGCCTGGCGAGGGTTCCAGCGCTCCTGCCCACTTCTGAGCACATCACGGAGAGTCCCCTTGTCTCCTAAGCCTTCCCAGTAAGTAGTTTCAGGGGACCCTTGACTTCCCCCTCAGTCTACGCCCAATCACTTGAAAGATGCAAATCCCCACTCGCTCCCTTTTTCTGAGAGGTCATAGGTTTGAATAATATACGATCCGTGTCATCGTAAGCCTTGTGATTTGTATGACGTTTGTCTCAACGTACTCATAAGTTTTGTGATTGGTACAACGTTTGCGTAACACGTGATGTCTCAGGCCTTGTAAACTCCCTTTACTCTGTGCCAAGCTTGAGGAACGCTTCTGACAAGCCCTACGATAAAAGCCACAAGACACCTCTGATTCCTGGCACCAGGAAGTCTGGACTGAAAAATATCACTGTCAATCAATGCGGCTGAAACTCACATTCTGTACAATGCTTTGCAGGTCACGTGACCAATGTACAGGTACTAACAACTCTGGACTTATAAACATGAACTGTAATAGCCTGGAGGGGTAGCAGAGTCATTTTAGAAATGCCTTGAGTCTGGCTCCGTTCCCTGGATTCGAACTCAGGAGAAAACTTCTTTCTACCCGTTCCCTGCCCCTTTGACTTACTGGTATCAAGGAGTAGCTGAGCCCACTTTGCCTCAATTTACCCTTTCAGCTTACAAAAGCATACTTTACCAAATTGCCATAAACGATAGGTAGCCTAAGAAAAAATTTCCTTAAATCTGGAAATCAAAACATGTAGGAACCAGCCTTGACTCAAATAAAAGTCATGAAAATAACCTGACAACGTTTTCCACATCATTAAACATCTCAAACAGGCCTGATTTGCCTCAGTATCTTTCTTTTATAAAACTCTGAGAAGTTCCAGGAACCTCTAGGACACCCCAGAGCTAGCTGGGGACCAAAAATACTTCATTTAGCATGTGATCCCAGAGAATCCTGCCAAAATGTCGAAAGAGTCAAAACACTTAGTCAAAATCGGGTCGCATGTTCTTGGGAAATCTCATCATTTGCTTAACCAAAGCCACAATGAAAAGATTTCAAAAACAATACAGAAAGTTACACGGATGTTTTTTAAAAAAATCTTTACCCTATTTGAGCTCTGTTTTCTTAAGTAATAAAAAACAGAATAAAGAAAAAATGAAATATAAAAAATTATCTTGATAAAATGTAAAATAGACATTTTTAAGACCAGCTAAGTAAAGAAAATCTCCTGCTTTGTGATTTCTCTTGCTTATGGAAAATCCATTTAGATAATTTGAAAGCTGAGCCTGATGGAAAGGTACTTGGATGTCATCAGACACAGGAGGAGTATATGCCCAAGTTTTGAATGAAAGTCCAATTACAGAGGAACGGTAATCGGAAAACCACTGCCATGAGCAGGAAAATGCATGGCTCTTAGTGAAAGAATGGAAATTTCCTAGTTACATGAAACAAAAAAAAAGCCGAGTGTTCACAATCAAGTTGCACTGGAAGAAAACACTGTTTTTCTAGGCCTTTTAAAAAAACTTCAGGATCAGGCCATAGTAGCAGAGTTAGAACCAAAGAAAAAAGTTATAGGAGCTGATGAACAGTGGAGAGAGTGATTGCCACAGCCAAGCAAAAGGCGAACCTTCTCCAGGAAGAAAGAGGACGTGCAGAAAGCAATGACATACAATCTGCAAATCACACGCAGGAGCCGGAGCGGCAACTGGACGTCTGCGATGTCAGTCTGAGGAGCTTTGGGAGAAAAACTCTCCTTCAAGAAATGAAATTCCCATGAGAGATAAAGAAAACAGCATTGCAGGCTTGGGATTAAGGAAATTAGATGTAACCCCCCACCCACCACCCAGAAGCCACAGTTTAGAGGTCCAAATTTAAAGAAATAGATTTCAGAATTAAAATGTAAAACCGCTTGCAGTTTTTGTAAAAGTAAAACCAATAGTTTAAGAAAATTGGTGTTCTGATATACAGGACCAAAATTTTAGCTATATATTATATACTCCTATATATTATACACATTATATATATATAATTTTGGTCTCCTATATTAGAACACACACACACACACACACACACACAATTCATTCTTCTCAAACCTTGCACAACTTACTAAGACCTCTCACGATATGCTTATAACTAGTTTTGCCTCATAAGAACAAAATTTTACTTTTCTTTTTTTTCTCATTAGTTGAAAAGCTACTCTTTTTTTTAAAGCTTCCTTGTCAGAAATATATACCTATGAATTAGGCTTATATCTTTCTTCACATCTCTTTTTTCTACTTACTGTTTTTTTAAATCTCATTTCTATATCATTCCTAAATTTACTTCTTGAAAGAAGCTTAAGCAACCTTGGAATTTAGATAAGGTTTTTAAAAATAAAGAACACATTTTTATGCCTTTCTTGTATATATGTTTTTTCTCATCAAAAATACATCTTACTTTTTGGTTACAATTTGTATACAGAATTATATATGTTAATGGGAATTTTTAATTCTCGGTAACCTCAATTTCTTGTGAAAACTTAGGAAGCAAGAAATTTTGAACTCTCTGTGATATATTCCATATTTCATAGATGAGATCCATTTTATAATTTTAGAAACTTTTTTCTCCATAACATAATTTCTTTGAGTATTAATAGACCCAAGTATATTTTAGTCTTTCTATAAAATTTAAGAAGCTAAGGAACAAACTTATATTTATGTTCAGTAATTTATGTTTGGCAATAACTTGAACGTTAATGAGTATCTATTACTTAAAGTACATGAAAAGTACTAATTGTTTATTTATAAATGTTTAGCCCATTTTCTTCACCTACTTTGTTTATTTTTTAATGATTATACTTAGGTGACTTATAAAAACCAAGTTATTAGCCAAATCTATTCATAATTTCAAGTTATTTCTCTTTCAACCATTGTTATAGCCTGTGGATATCAGCTGCTCTAAGTAAGAACCTTAAAGTTAAATACGCGGATATTTTGGCAGTAACACAGAAGACACAGCTGTTTTTATTAAACCAACAATATTAAGTTAGTTTTACTAATCAGAGTTTCATAAACAAAGCTCATTCTGGTTTTAGGCTGAGTTTATAGTTCTATGACCTTAAAACATCTATCTGAGACTAATATAATCTTGTCTGGGCCAGGCGCAGTGGCTTAGCCTATAATCCCAGCACTTTGGGAGGCTGAGGCGAGAGGATTGCCTGAGCCTGGGGGTTCGAGATCAGCCGGGGCAACTTGGTGAGACTTCATCTTTACAATAAGTCAAAAAATTAGCTGAACATGGTGGTGTGTGCCTGTAGTTCCAGCTACTTGGAAGGCTGAGGTGGAAGGATCACCTGAGCCCTGCAGGACGAGGCTGCGGTGGCCATGAGCGTGCCACTGCACTCCAGCCTGGGCGACAGAGTGAGACTCCAATTCAAAAATAATAATAATAATAGCAGGCCGGGCTCGGTGGCTCGGCCTGTAATCCCGTGCTTTGGGAAGCCGAGGTGAGTGAATTGCCTGAGCCCGTGGGTTCGAGACCCGCCTGGGCAACTTGACGAGCCTTCATCTCTACAGTGAAATCAAAAAATTAGCCGGGCATGGTAGCGCACGCCTGTAGTTCCAGCTACTTGGAAGGCTGAGGCGGAAGGATCGCAGGAGCCCAGCAGGTCGAGGCTGCGGTGGCCGGGAGCGGCCACTGCCCTCCCGTCTGGGCGACAGAGTGAGACTCCGACTCAAAAATAAATAAATAAAGAAAATAAATAAAAGTAGTAATAGTAGCAATAATAATAATAATAATGACAATAATCTTGTCTGACCATTAAACGCAACAAAACACCATGCGGGCAATTGCAAGGACATTTTTATTTTATCAACACATTTCAAATCAGCTTCTTTATCAAAGATGCGCTTAAGTCGTGTGAACTAAAAGACATTTGGGCGAATTACTATATATTTTAACAGTTGCCATGAGTGCTTGCTTTTCGAAGTCAATTTGAACACCCCTCAGGGGATTTAAGAGATTTCTGGACACTATGTCAGATGCCACCATGTAGATACAGCATGTTACAAATATACATACTACATGTAAAAACACCCAAACACACACACACACACACACACACACACACACACACACACACACACCTTATAGCTTTTATTTTAAAAATGAAATGCAAGCAAAGCACCTAAGGTCTGACAAGTGTGTGAACTCATCCCAGAAAGAGTCCTCCATGCCTCATTACCGAATATCTCCACGGTCACGTTGGTTGCACTCCCCTTGGGAAGCTGGGCTCTTGAAGGGTGAAACTCCAGCTGAGAGACAATAAGCAGATCCGGTGGCTCGAGGTGAACATCTGGGCCAGCCTTTTCTCTTTGCTTTTCAGCCCACACCCGATGAACGTGCAGAACCTGACCAATGGCTCCACCCTGGTCTCTCAGCCATGATCATCCCCTGCTTGGATTATTGCAGTAATTTCTGAGAAACAAAAATACACTTTTTGACTGTGTTAAGGTCCAAGGAATGCTCGCCCGCTCTCCCTTGATACCAAAATCCCAAGGGGCAGGGAACTAGAGAAAGAGGTTTGTCTCTCAGTTTGAATCCAGGGAGCAGAGCCGGGCTTCTGACCCCTTTAAAACGGGTCTGCTCACCCCTCAGGCTTCACGGTTCATGCTGTTCGTTCAGGGTTGTTGGTGTCTATACACTGACCACGTGACTCGCAGAGCATGGTCTAGAATTTCAGTGTCAGCCACGTTTTGTCAATAGGGACGCCCGTGGTCCGCATTTCCCGGCACTGGTTACACCGGGCCGACGTGTGCATCAAATTTGCCATGGGGTGAAGGGAGTTAAAAGGGCCTCAGACGTTCAACATACACCACCGCATGTTGTTACCTGCAAAAGTCATACACATCACAAGACTTACAATTACATGGACACAAAAGTTATACAACTCACAAGACTTACGACGACCTTGATGCTCTATTATCCAGACCTGTGACCACCAATCAAAGGGAGTAAGTGGGGATTTACACCTCCAGTCACTCGGCCACAGTCTGGGGGGAAGTTAAGGATTCGGTGAAGTGACTCCCTGGGGTGCATAGGTCTGGGGAAGCACAACTTTTGTTCACTCCCAGGAACGTGGGCACGTGCGTGAGCGCTTGAACCCTTTCCATGCCCACCTCTAGGGTCTGTGGCACATGAACAGACAACAATGGGTCTCTGTGTCCAACGGACACCCTCTTGGCCAAGAGGGCTCCGCCATGGCGGGATAGGGGCTCGGAGGCCCCCATCCTACCCTCTTGCTTGCTAACTGCCATCAGGCTTTCTTCCCTAAGGGCTTACCAGACACCAGCATTTCAAAAGACTCCATACGGACAACGTGGATTATTCGCTTGTCTTCCCAGGTTCCGAACAAAGACAGGATGACATTCAGTGTTCCTTCACCCCTCCCCTTGGTGTCTGCTTCCTCTGTGTCCTTTTTCCTCAAATGTTCACTTGATCTTATGTAAAATGTAGACTTACTGGGCACGAAAATCTCACAAGTATGTAACCCCTTGTCTTCTTGCTGGCCCTCCCCTCCCCACTCACCCCCTTTTTTTGAGTTGGAGTCTCACTCTGTCGCCCAGGCTGGAGTGCAGTGGCACGCTCCCAGCCACTGCAGCCGCAACCTGCTAGACTCCAGTGATCCTTCCACCTCAGCCTTTTGAGTAGCTGGAACTACAGGCATGCACTACCACGCCTGGCTAATTTTTGATTTATTGTAGAGACGAGGTCTTGGCAAGTTGCCCGGGCGGGTCTCGAACCCACAGGCTCAGGCAATCCACTCGCCTTGGCCTCCCAGAGTACTGGGATGACAGGCTGAGCCACCAAGCCCAGCCTGGTCCTCCCCCTTTTAAGGAAAATGTGTAAACATGAAACTTCCTGAGACCCGCTTTGGAGAAACAGCCACAGACATCTGTGACTCAACTTTCTCCCAGACATGTCCTCAAGCTGGCTCAATAAACCTCCATGTTTTGAGACATCTGCCTTGGTCACTCGGTCACACATGTTGGCTGGTACTCCCTGGCCTTCTTACTGTCTGCCCAGGTGACACACTCTTAGAGACCCCTGCAGCTTTGCTAGGTACCCTGGGATGGAAAACTCAGACGGTAACAACATCCTGCCCTTTGTAGCATCCTAACACCTCGCCTTACTGCAAGGCTTCCTCTTGACTGACTTCTCCCCAGCCTTAGTCACCCCCAGCACTGCCAACCGCACAAAATCGCCCCAAGCCCTGTGACTGTCGTGGCCAATAAACGGTGGTGAGTTTCGGCTTTCTGGAGTCCCCCCTGCAGGTTCTCCACATGTTTCCTTGACCTAACATTTACAACTGTCTGCGACCCCCAAAGTCTACACTCAAGACCGAGGTCAGGCCATGACCCCCTCCTGCTCAAAAATCCTTCAGTAACCCGGAGTCAAAGCCAACACCTTTCAAAGCCTACTTTGCAAGCTGCAGGTGTCCACATCTCAGCCAACCTGGGAACAAGCAAACTGGGAGAACCCTCCAGGCCCCCGTCCCCGCACCCCGTTATTCTCTGTCTGCTTCTCCTTGGATGCCTCTCAGGCTGTCCACTCCACTCCAGCTATACTGGCTTCCACGGCATTCCTGAAATCCTCCCCAGGGCCTTGGCGCTGGCTGTCTCCGCCTCCGATGTCCTTCCCCTCCACACCCACTTGACACCCTCTTCGTTTTCTCAGGACTTCTTCCAAAGCCTTCTCAGTGACACCTTCTCTGGCCACCCTCTTTGAAAACGGAAGTTCCCCACATGACATTCTAGAACTCCCTTCCCCGCTCTGTTTTTCTCTCCTCATCTAACTTGCTCTAGTTTCTCTTTCTGACCTTGTTTATTCTGTGTCCCGAGCTAAGCTCCTTAAGGGCAGGCTTGAGCAGTCTTGTCCACCTCTGACAGAGCAAATTCAGGAAGCCACTGTCTTGGCTCTGCACGGGCACCAGCCCACGGCCACCTTCAGGAGGGTGCGTGGACACATGGGGCCTCAGGGTCCAGCCGGGTGTGTGTGCAGTGGTCACCTCCGACTTGGCCTACATGGAAGCGTGTCCTGCTGGAGGGGACGGGGAAACAGACGGTCAAATATCGCCAGTGTTAGGGTATGGACAGGGTGAGGGTGGATGGAGAGGGGGAGAAGACAGGTGAGGCGCAGCACCGCCAAGCCGGCAAGCCGGAGGTGCGTCTGGCAACCCAGAGATCCGAGTTAATGCAAAGAATTGCAACACACAGAGGTGAAAGAAGATAAGATTTATTTAAGAAAGCTTCCTCCCCCCCACACAGGGAGTGGGCCTACACTCTAGGTGAGTGTGGCCTCGTAGCCTTCCAAGTCATTTTTTTTTTTTTTGAGTTG
>NW_007074499.1:110617-116643 GCF_000164805.1 Carlito syrichta
TGCCCAGGCGGGTCTCGAACCTGTGGGCTCAGGCAATTCACTCCCCTCGGCCTCCCAAAGCGTGGGATGACAGGCGGAGCCACCGAGCCTGGCCTCAAGTCTTGACTTAAATTCTTTCTTTGGAGATATTGCACGTGACTGCCGTGACTTCCTTATCGACCACCTGTGGGTGTCTTGGAGAACCTGTGACACAGAGACCCCCTCAGGTCCGCCCACATGATCACAGCCCCTAGTGAAGGGCGTGACAAGGATTCGAATGCTCCTGCACCTTCCCGAATGACATTCCTTTGAGCTAGGGGAGGGTGCACTCCCCCTCATCTCCTAGGCATTCCCCGTGGGTAGTTTCGGGGGATCCTTGGCTTCCCTGTAGACAGCGCCCGATTTACTGGAAGATCGAACCCCCACCTGCTCCCCCTCTGAGCGGTTATAACTTTGGTAATGACAAGTTTCACAACTTTTATGATCCCTGACCAATGTATGATATCTTAGGCCTTGTAAATTCCCTTTACTCTAGGCAAGCTTGATTGACACTATGAGATACCTCCGATATCTGGCACCAGCAAATTTTTTCTGAAAAGACAAAGTCGGCAAAGTTAATTATACCTAAAGTGTGCATTTCTCCAAAAGCAGAGCTTCCACTTTCTCATCATGGTGTCAGGGTTTAAGAACAAGATGAAAAGTGGCTTCCCCTCTTGGTCTCGCCTTTCAGCTGGAACCTGCCGGACAAGGACCAAGATGCCTAGATTCCAATAAGACAACGGGCATGCCCGAAGACGGCGGGCGCCCGCCCCCTTACCCATTCCTGCATTGTCCCTTACCTGGAGGAGCCTCTCTCCCCGTGATGTGTCCCATGCCCCTGCAGAACACGGAGACTCTGTCTTCTCACATCAGGAGGCCTGTGCTCCGGTCAGGATCTGCCCATGTGACACATGGAGAGGCCGAGTTGAAGACCACTCCGCTTCCTCTGGCTTCCCCGGTGATAGAAAGTCAGGTGTAAATGACCAACCAGGTGGAAGGCTAGGGCATGTGCTGGGGCGTTTCTGCCCCTTGACAGTTGGAAACCTCGGTCAGCACGGAGGCTCCCCGCTGGTGACACGGGCACCTGCCTTCAAGGGGAACGCAGATACTGTGCCTGGACATTCCCCCAGGCTTCTGCTTTTGTCCTGATGACAAATTCTGCCTCGGAACTGTCTTTTCAATCCAGGTTTTCTGGTCATCAGACACATGGTTGATTCAAACGAGCAACCTGGCCATTGGCTAGAACAGCCATTTATTTGGTGAGTGACCTTGTCGTTCGCGGACACTGGTGTCGCCCTGAGTGTTCACAGGAAGACAAGAACCTGTTCTCACCTCCCTCAGCACCGTCAAAGCCTCTAGCAAAGGGTCCTCGTACCAAAGCTGTCTCTTCAGGGCCCTTGAAGCCAAACCTACCCCATGACTTTGTGTGTGTGTGTGTGTGCGCTGATCGCTTCAATAAACTATTTTCCTTTTGACTAATTTTAGACTTATAGAAAAGTGACAAAGATTGGGTTTCCATATACCCTATTTCCCCTACTGTAAAATTTTTGCGTAGTCACAGTATACCTGTCAATTTAAAAAAACCAACATTGGTCTATTACTGCTAACTAAACTTCAGACTTCATTCCACTTTTCACAAGTTCTTTTTAAACAATTAGCTGCCGATATTTAAAGAGAGGTTTCATTTTTGCTTAGCAAGTGACTGGTGGATTCCCACCTGGCAACAATTAGCGGAGACTATGGAATAACAACAGCGGGCACAAGGCACAAAGCCCAAGGCAGGGCTGCCAGGAGGGTCTCTTCTTTCCTGTTTGCCTGGCTGGACGTTGCTCAGAGCCACCGGGGTCAGAGCGTCTCAGATGTCGGCATCCAACTCCCCCGGGCTTCAGGGGAGAATGAACGTGTTTCCCTGACAGCGGGACCCGGGTGCAGCTCCAGAACATGGGGTCCTTTGGCAAGTCGGCAAGTTTTGCCTTTTGTTCCATGACCCATCAGTGTTTGTTTTGACACGAAAACAGTGTTTTCCACGAGCTACTGCTGAGTAAACTAAAAACGGTTAGCTCAAGACTGGCTGAAGCCTTGGCACACATTGTGGACCTTAAGCCAAAGCACGGTGCTTTTTCGTCTCTGTCTCTCTCTCTCTTCTCTCCTGTCTGTCTCCTCTTTCTCTCTCCTTCTAACTCTCTCTTCTCTCTCTCTCTCTCTCATCTCCAGAGAAAACAAAAGGGACAAGGGACTGTCTCAGTTCAGGGTGAGCTATGATCTGAGTGCTCATGACCCTCCAAAATGCACATGCTGATACCCAATCCCCAGTGAAATAGAATTGAGAAGTTGATTGAATGAGGTTAGTGCCCTTAAAAAGAGGCCTTGGGAAGCGTGTTTGCCCTTTGCCTGTGAGGACATGTGGAAGGTGGAGCAAGCCCTCACTAGACACTGTCACTGCTAGCACCTCGATCTTGGACTTCCCGGGCTCCAGAACTGTGAGCAATACATTTTTGCTGCTCATAAATTACCCAGTCTAAGGTATTTTGTCAGAGCAACAGCTCAGACTGAGACAGGCTACTTTAACAAATCATCATAGGCTAGGTAACTTAAACCAGCTGTCTCCTACATTTTTGGCATCAGAGGCGGGCTTTGTGGAAGACAGTTTTTCCACGGACCAAGGGTGGAAGGAGTCACCAGGCATTAGATTCTCACAGGACCACGCAACCCAGATCCCTGGCATGCACAGTGCACGGTAGGGTTCGAGCTCCTATGACCAGAGGCTGAGCACCACTCACCCTCCACTCACTTCTTGCTGTGCATTCCAGTTCCTAACAGGCCACAGACCAGTACTGGTCCATGGCCCAGGGCTTGGGGACCCCTGGCTTAAACAAGAAACATTTATTTCTCACAGTTCTAGAGTCTGTGAAGTCCAGGATCAAGGTGCTGGCAGACCAGGCGAGGTCACTTTCTGTTTTGCAGACGGTCACCTTTTCCTGATACCCTCACGTGGTGAGAGCAGAGACAGAGAAGTTCTCTTGTTTCTTCCTATAAGGGATGGAATTCTACCCTGTGACCAATTTACTTCCCAGAGGTCTCACCTCCTAACACTATCATATTGGAGATTAGGATTTCAACATACAAATTTTGTGGGGACATGCACCTGGTTAGCCTATAACAGCAGGGGAGGGACAGTCTTCCTGAACTGCTGAACTTGAAGAGTTTTGCCCAAACAGATTCTTTTTTTTTTTTTGAGCTGGAGTCTCACTCTGTCGCCCAGACTGGAGTGCAGTGGCCACTCCCGGCCACCGCAGCCTCGACCTGCTGGGCTCTGGCGATCCTTCCGCCTCAGCCTTCCAGTAGCTGGAACTACAGGCATGTGTGACCTCACCCAGCTAATTTTTTTAAAATTTAGTGTAGAGATGAGGTCTCGCCAAGTTGCCCAGGCGGGTCTCAAACCCGCAGGCTCAGGCAATCCACTCACCTTGGCCTCCCAAAGTGCTGGGATGACAGGCTGAGCCACCGAGCCCGGCCCAAAGAGATTCTTAACTGTGAAACCTTGCCCTTGGTTAAAGTCCTGGTACAACTGCTGTCTACTCAGTGCCAGTATCCATGCCCCATCTCCAGCCTCTGAGCTGCCAGCCAGACCCTGCTCTCCGGTGCTCCAGTGCAGCTTGCTTGACCGTCCAGCCTTCTTCGGCAGCCCGATCTCATCCTGCCTGCTTGCCTTGGCGTGACTGGCACCTGCTGCCCTCCTGGAATATGTGAGTGGGTCGGGCGGCCGCCCCCTGGTCTCCTCCCCACTCTCAGCACTGCCCTGCCTTCCTGTGCCCACGTCTCTCCATCTGGGGCCACGTGCTGCCCTTGAAGGCTCCCGCATACTGCAGCACCATGAGGCTTCAGGTGTCCCGACTCCCTGTAGGCTTCACTGTTCCGCCTGTGCCCGCCCTGGCATTTGGCCTCATTGCCATAGCAATGCCTGTGGGCGTGCCATCCGCAGCACAGGTTCTGAGGCAGAGCCTCGTCAGGGAGGGACTCCCTCACACAACACAAAGGTGCAGGCTTTGTCACCGACCGCCGTGATAGCTTGAGGAGTCACCACACTTCGGTACATTGCGTTTATTATTCTTCAGTAACTGTTGGATGCCGACTACATTCTAGGCCCTGGAGCTGCAGAAACTGACGATACAGATGTCTTTTCTATCGGGATGGAGCTTGGAGGTTTAGCAGGGAGACAGACTAGAAAAAAGCAGCCGGGCTCGGTGGCTCAGCCTGTAATCCCGCGCTTGGGGAGACCGAGGTGAATGGATTGCCTGAGCCCGTGGGTTCGAGACCCACCTGGGCAACTTGGCGAGACCTCATCTCTACAATAAATCAAAAAATTAGCCGGGCGTGGTGGCACATGCCTGTAGTTCCGGCTACTTGGAAGGCTGAGGCGGAAGGATTGCTGGAGCCCAGCAGGTCGAGGCTGCGGTGGCCGGGAGCGTGCCACTGCCCTCCAGCCTGGGCGACAGAGTGAGACTCCAACTCAAAAAAAAAAAAAGAAAGAAAAAAGCAGTTGCAACATATACATATAATCACAAGCTGCTGTGATACGTGCTACAAAAGAGCAGATACGGTTCCAGGAGTTTAACAGAAGGTAATTTAGATCGTTTCAGTTGACCAAAGGCATTCTTCTTAATCAAACAAATTCTACATAGGCAGACTGGAAATCTCAAATCCAACATGAAACATAAAAAAAGGGAAAAATTCTCTTGTTGAAAACAAATTTTAGCCTGGCACAGAAGCTCCAGCACTTGGGAGGCTGAGGCAGGAGGATTGCTTGAACCCAGGAGTTCAAGGCCAGCCTAGGCAACATAGCAAAACCTCGTCTTTAAATAAAAGTAAAAAAAAATTAGCTGGACAGGGTGGCGTGTGCCTGTAGTCCCAGCTACTTGGGAGGCTGAGACGGAAGGATCGCCTGAGCCTAGGAGGTTAAGGCTGTGTGTGGTGAGTCGTGATTGCATCATTGCACTCCAGCCTGGGTGACTAAAAAAAAAAAATAAACTTAAGACAGTAAACTATTTTCATATCATTTTAATATATACTGAAAAGTTGGTGAACCTGTTAAACATCGTGGTATTATTTCCTTCTTTAAATAGTCTTGATGTATTTTAAATTTGGAGAATGTTTACAGACAATGTTTGGAAAGATTTCAAACAGATCGATCGATTCAATACTACAAAAAAGGTGAGATACAGTGAAGCATTCCCAGACCCACTCTACATGTATTCACACCCTAGGTCCAGAACGTTCTGGAGAAAATCTACTGCCTTCCAGACCTCACCCTCTCCAGGCGTCTGAAATCCCCGCGAACGGCTCCGCACCCACCCTTCTGCACAGGCCAGAAATCTGAGCGCCATCCTAGATTCCTGGTTCTCCCCACGGTTACCAAGTTTCTTTGATACCTTCTAGTCTGGAACTTGCTTCCCAGCTTGTCTCTTCCTGTCTGTTCTTGCTATTTCACTCTTCTTCACGTCTCACGTGAGCCGTGGCGAAAGCTCTCGAACAGGAATGAATGCGGAAAGTCTTCTTAGGCCGACCGTGTCTCAGCTCCGATGACCAACACCCTCGGCGACCTCGACACGTTCTATAATGTCTCTGTGCCTCCGCTCCCTGACGGGCAGGATGGGGTGACACGAATGCCACCGCCGTGAGGTCGTTGTGAGAATCAGCTAGGAGACCGTGCACGCAAAACACCGAGCAGAGTGCCTGGCACAATAAGCCCAGCTCTCAGGAGGTGACAGCTGTGGCGATTTTGCCTTGCCTTCTCCTCTGCCCTTTCATCCCCATGCTGTGTCCAGAGACGTCTTTCCAGAATACATGCTGCTCCTCTGCCACACCGCCTTGCATCTCCAAAGGGTCTTCCATGGCAAGTGTAAGGTCCAGAACTCTTACCACAGTCGAGAGTTCTGAACACAAACGGAGCACGCCCCTCCGGAAGTCTCCGGCGGCCATCCCACCCCCTCCCCCTCCTCCGCTTGGCC
>NW_007074499.1:116670-120791 GCF_000164805.1 Carlito syrichta
CCGCTTGGCCACGAGCCACTGGTCTAGACCCCCCAGTCAGTACGCAGCTTCCAGACTTTGTGTAAGTGGGACCTACAGCTACTTTGTGTGTTTTTTGCGGGGGGCGGGTCTGCTGTCTTTAGCTTAGCATCTGTGTGTCTTCCTTGGCGAAATGTCTGTTCAAAATTTTGCCCGGCTTTTAAATTGAGATATTTGTTCTTCCATTATTTTGTATTGAGAGTGATTCGATATATTCACGGTAAAAATCCTTTACCCAATATGAGGTTTACACACATTCTCTCTGACACCGTATTTTGTCTTTTCCTTCTGTTAACAGTATCATTCAAAGAGAGAACATTCTTAATTTTGAACAACTTAAATTGAATCGATTTATTATTTCACAGATTATTTATTTTATGACAGCCTTGGCATCAAATCTAAGATATTTTTGCCTAACTCGAAGTCATAAAGATTTTCTTCTAGAAATTTTATGGTTTAAAATTCTACATCTAGCTTTATACTCCAGTTTGAATTAATTTTTGAAATAGGTATGGGTTAGATCAAAGTTTATTTAGTTTTGCATGCTGGCTCTCTAAATTTTAGCACCATTCGTTCAAAAGAATGTCCTTCTTTCTACCTACATTTAAAGACCCAAAAGAGATGACTCTGCGACTTTGTCAAAAATCCATTGAGTACACATGTGTGGGTCTATGTCCATACTTTCTCTTATCTTCTTTGGATCTGTTTGTGTTTATGTTCACACCACATTGTTAGCATAAACTGTAAGCTATAGCTTTATAATAAGTCTCGAAAATAGTCTAAGTTCTTCAACTCTGCTCCTTTTTTTCCCCAGAGTCATTTTAGTTTTCAAGGTCTTAGGCGTTTTCATGTGAGTTTTGGAATCAGCTTTTCAGTTTATACATAAAAGTATGCTGGGTCTTCGACTGGAATTGCACGGAATCTATAGGCCGATTTTGAGGAATTGCCAGCTTAACAATGCTGTCTTCTGATATGTGCGGTGCCGTCTGTAATTGAGGGGTGAATAACTGTCGGTGTGCTTGAGCCAGACAATGACAGCCTATAGGCAGTGCTTCAAGGATGATGGAGCCCTTTCCACATATCAAATGCTGCTGCTATGCGCCTGCGGGTTTATCAGCAGAATGCCCAGCACAGAGGAGCTGGTCTCTTCCTTCTTGTCATCATAGTCACGACTGTCATCGTGACCTGGTGCTGAGCCCGCCAGGGGAGGTTCCATGGACACAGCGAGCCAGCCATCCGCCGCGATTTGTGATGACCCCAATCGGACAGTCCTTGGTTGACATCTACAGCACCTTCCCTGTCATTGGAAGTGCTCGCTACTTTTCGAGACTGATTCTCAAATTTTCCTGTTTCTCTCTCGATGCTGCCCTTTATATGGCTGTTTCGGTAGACTCTGGTTTCTCTTGCTCCCTCTTTCCTGGTCATCTCTCTCTTACCAACCTGAAGATTTGTTTCATCTACTTCAGTGGGCCCCCACACGCGTTCTGTCTTGGCTGCCTTTGGTTTCGTGCCACCCAGTGGCTGCTGGAACCAGGCATTCCTGGAACAAGGATCCTGGCCACTGCCTCTGACCCAACCCCAGCCAGGTCCCAGCATCTGCCTCAAGGTGTCCATGGTCTCAGCCTGGGCCTACTGCAATCGTGAAATCAGTCTGCTCTAGGCTGTGATGTTGGACGTTCTAACTTCTCTCTCCATCACTGCCTGAGCTGAGGACTCAGATCCCGGGTGTGCCAAAACCCACTCCTATTCTCTTTCTTTAGGATTTTTTCTTTTGTGCCTACTTTGTGTAGGCAGATTACTATGTGTCTAGGGGTTGGTCTTCTCATTTGATGTCTTGTGGGTGTTCTCTGTATCTCTTGTGCCTGGCTGGTCACATCTCTGGTGAGATGGGGAAAGTTTTCTTGGATTACCTCCTGGAATACTTGTGTATTCCAGGTGTAGGTTTGGCCTCTGGATATAATCGCACATCTCTTGTAGGCTTTGTTCTTTCTCTCTGAGTCTTCTTTCTATGTTTTTTACAGATCAGGTTAATTCCATGTTCTGGTCTTCAAGTCTGAGATTCTTTCTTCAGCTAGATTAATTCTGCCTTCCATGCTTGTCATCTTGTTATTTATCTCCTGGATGAAATTTTTTATTGCCAAAATCTCTGTGTCAAGTTCTTTCAGTGCTGCATCTTGTCTTTCTTGAGTCTTATTCACTCTTTCCATCCATTCCCTAATCCCCGTCGTATTCTGGGGCCAGTCTTTGGTGACTTCCATTGTTTGGGCACCAGGGTCTGATTTTTTAGGAGTTTTCTTTTTGTATACTTGAAATTACCTGTGGTCTTCCTTTGGTTTTTCCTCATTTGTGACGGATCTCTTGTTTTTCTCTTTTGTTCTTTTATTCAGTGTCAGTGGGAGAGGCTTTCCCTTCTGATGTTTGCTCAGTTTTCTATTCTTCCCTGATTTGTGCTCTGGGTTTGTTCTATTTTGAAATAGGACAGTGGATGGGAAGCTTTGCCTATACACTTTATTGACAGTCAGTGTAATCACTGCTCTGTTAGAGTCTCAATGTGCCATGGTTCTATGTGATTTACAATCGTTTTGCCTATTTGATGCCTTTTTCACCTTCTTTGCCATCTTAGGATTGATATTTTTATTTTAATTTTCCATGTGAGATTAGATACACAATTTTACTTCTAAAAAACAGTGAGAAATAAACACTTCCACTATTCTTAGTGTTTACTCTAAAAATCGTAGCATGTATTTTTGATTTATCAAGATACAATGTTAGTTGGTGCTTTCTTTGATCTACTTCCTGGAAAATAAAAAAAGTAAGATGCGCTGATTTCATCTGCCGCTCTCCTAACATATTAGCTGCTGAGTGTATGTTAAATTTCGTTGTGGAATTATGTCATTGTTGTGTGCAGCCAATGTCTAGCTAGGTCTGTGTTGGACTCTCACTCCTTCCCGTCTCTTCCACCTTCCTTCTTCTCTCTGTCTTTCCCTTGGTGAGGTCTGCTGTTGGAAAATTTGCTCAGCTTTTCCTCATATGAAAAATTTTGATTTTACCTTCATCCTTGTAGGATTTCTTTTTTTTTTTGAGCCAGGGTCTTATGTGCAGGCTGGAGTGCAGTGGCTCACTTGCAGCTCACCACAACCTTGACTTCCTGGGCTCAGGTTATCCCTCCTGCCTCAGCCTCCTGAGTAGTTGGGGCTACAGGCATGTGCCACCACACCCGGTTAATTTTTTCAATTTTTTTTTTTTTGTAGAGATGGGGTCTTGCTATGCTTCCTAGGCTGTTCTTGAACTCCTGGGCTCAAGCAATCCTCCTGCCTCTCAAAGTGCTGGGATTACAGGTGTGAGCCACCGTACCCAGCTTAATTGTAGAATTCCATGTTCGTCATTAGTAATTATTTCCAACCCACACCTTCTTTCCATCACCTTCTGGTTTGCATTGCTGTCCTTGAATGGTCAAAAGTCAGCATCCTGCTTTTTTGACTGCAATTTATCCCCACCACTTGGGCTGCTTGAAAAATTACCTTCATCTTTGAATTTCTGCAGTTGAAAAGTCTTCTTTGCCTTGTTTGCATTTTTCTTTTCTTTTCTTTTTTTTTTTTTTGAGTTGGAGTCTCACTCTGTCGCCCAGACTGGAGTGCAGTGGCCGCTCCCGGCCACCGCAGCCTTAACCTGCTGAGCTCCGGCGATCCTTCCGCCTCAGCCTTCCGAGTAGCCGGAATTACAGGCATGCGCTACCACGCCCGGCTGATTTTCTGATTTATTGTAGAGATGAGGTCTCGCTGCCCAGGTGGGTCTCGAACCCGCGGGCTCAGGCAATCCACTCACCTCAGCCTCCCAAAGGCGCGGGATTACGGGCTGAGCCACCGAGCCCGGCTTCTTTTCTTTTTTAAAATTAATTCCTCTTGGGATTTGTTGGGAGTCTTGAATTTTAAAAGTAATGTGTTTTCTTAGTTCCGGTGAATTCCTAGCCACCATTAAGACCTGATCCTGTCTACTCTTTCTTTTCTGTCTTTTCCTGGGCCTTTAGATATGTGCATCTTAGACTTTCTCATGGCATTTACTTCTCCTTGCATTTTTCACCTTTTTTTTTTTTTTTTTATTTT
>NW_007074499.1:120926-137490 GCF_000164805.1 Carlito syrichta
CCTGCGGGCTCAGGCAATCCACTCACCTCAGCCTCCCAAAGGCGCGGGATTACAGGCTGAGCCACCGAGCCCGGCTCATCTTTTTTTTGAGTTGGAGTCTCACTCTGTCACCCAGGCTGGAGGGCAGTGGCATGCTCCCGGCCACCACAGCGTTGACCTGCTGAACTCAGGTGATCCTTCCACCTCAACCTTCCAAGTAACTGGAACTACAGGCATGCGCTGCTATGCCTGGCTAATTTTTGATTTATTGTAGAGATGAGGTCTTGCCAAGTTGCCAAGTTGTCTCGAACCCGTGGGCTCAGGCTATCCTTTTACCTCAACCTCCCAAAGTGCTGGGGTTATAGGCTGGGCCACTGATCCTGGCCACATTTTTCATCTTTTTATGTCTTCATGCTGAACTCTGAGTTTCTCTAATTTATTTTTCAGTTCACTTTTTCTCTTTGTGGTTTTTCAGTGCTATAAAATTCTTTTAGTGCTGGCCTCGGTGACTCAGCCTGTAATCTCGCGCCTTTGGGAGGCTGAGGTGAGTGGATTGCCTGAGCCCACGGGTTCGAGACCCACCTGAGCAACTTGGCAAGACCTCATCTCTACAATAAATCAAAATCAGCCGGGCGTGGTAGTGCGTGCCTGTTGTTCCAGCTGCTCCGAAGGCTGAGGTGGAAGGATCACCGGAGCCCAGCAGGTCGAGGCTGCGGTGGCCAGAAGTGGCCACTGCACTCCAGTCTGGGCGACAGAGTGAGACTCCAACTCAAAAAAAAAAATTCTTTTAGTATGTTGAATACATAATGCAAATGGATGAAATGTATCAGCTCATGTAGTCGCAAGTGAAAAGCATCAAAATCTACTCATCAAAATCTCTTTAAATAAAATAAATAAACTGCCTGTGGGTAGGCAGGGGATGCTTTCATGGGAACACTTGGGTGGTAGGATCCAGGGTGATTTAGGGGAGTCTGTGCTTGGCTGACTATGCATATTCTATTTCTCACATTTTGAAAATAGTTGCTCCACACAAAAATTGCTTGTGAAATATCTTGCAGTATCTACCTAGCCAGAGGACAGAATGCCTTTCTTCTGTCACCATGAGAGGGAGCTGCTCTCCAACAGGTGACAATGCTGGCTGCTTCTACATGTGACCCTCTGTGTGGATTGCATGATGATTTTTGGAACTCAATGTTTAGTTTTAAACAAAGAGGAGAGTCCATGTGTTTTAGCCCAAGTTTCTAATTCCTGAACATTACCATGTGTTTTGTGATCCACCTTTTTCTCACGTTGTCATGATTTTTACAAGCGTTTCTTGAGTCAGATTGTGAACCTGAATACCTCCCACGACTCTCTGACCCCAGCCTGATGTGCCACGTGCTCAGAGCGGATATCAAACACAGCTTTCTTCCAAAGTGTATTCGCAGAAGCCCCATGGTTTTTTCAAGAATGTGCCTGAACCCAGACCAGCTTTATGTTGAAGGTCCTCCCTGCCATAGCCAATCACTGGGATCCTGCCATAATTGTAATAAGGAGTGTAAGTATCCTTCACGGTCACATTTCCTGTTTGTTTCTCTCTTCTACTCTGCCGTAAATTCTGTGATGGAAAGAGCGTTATCTTGTTTACGGATTTATCCACAGAGCTCAGGACAGTGGCTGGAACATAGTAGTTGTTTAAAAGGGATTTGGTCTTAGTAAGTGATATTTGTTGATCTATTGTGTGAGAAGTGCTCTTCTGCTGTTTAATGCTTTAGTTTCAGTTCCAAAATTTGCTTTTTTCCAAGTCTGCAAGGTACCTTTGCATCTTTCTTAGTTCCTTGCTGAAGCCTAGAAGGGTTATTTTCATCAGCATCAACAGAATTGGCTTATAGTTTTTGTTTGATATTCCAGATGACTCTTGTTGTTTGCTATTTATGCTTATTTATGTGGTCTTTATCTTGTCTCTTCATATTCTAGGTTATCTTTGATTGTGTGCTAGACATTGTATTTTAGGAATTATTCAAAGGAATAATTCGAGGTCTGAGATAATGGTATCCTTCTCCAGACGGTATTTTTATTTCCACCAGGTGGCTGGGAGTACAAGTTATCAGGGATCACCCTAATGCACAAGGTCTTGGAATGATGCTTGGTTCACCCCCAATCCCAGGGGGAGTCCTTCGTGACCCACATCAGCTCCCTACTTTACAGGCTTGCTGCCCTGGGCAGAGTCTGGCCTCCAACTTACGTCCACTGAGTTTGTCCTTCTAGGTTCTCAAAAATGCTACTTGCCCTCTCTGCAGCCTCTTCTGACCATAGTTGGATCAGCAAATATTCATCCACTCAATAATGGGGGTCCCAGCTTACCTTTATGGATTTTTATTCTTTCTGGAACTTGGCTCAATAAACCCAAATATCCTGTTAGCTTTTAAGTGCTTTAAGGAAGCTCTTTGAAAGATATTTAATTCAGATATTTTTATTGACCTTAGTGGGAGTGTTACTGGGAAAAGGGGGATGGTCCTCCCAGTGTGAGACGGTGGACGACGGAGTCTTGTGTTCGTGTTTGGAACGAATCTGCCAACAGTCACACAGGAGCGGGGTAAGCAAGTAGCTTTATTAAGCAGAGAAGAAGACACAACAAGCTGCTACTTCCACCCTCAACTCTCGTTGAGCTGTCACTTTCATCCTCAGGAGTGTTGAGGGGTGGGTTTTGGGGTAGGCTTTTCCTAAAATGGGTGGTCTTAGGGCTGGATCTCTGTGACTCCTCCCTCAAGTCGGGCAGGGAGTTTCAGGCCTTGTGGGGTCATGGGGGTACTGCCATGGCGTCCAGAAGGCTCCCCAGGGGTAGCAATTTGATGTCGACAGCATTACAAGGAAGGTTTACAGTCATCTTAGGTCAACCATGGCTATGGAGGCGCATGCTCCGGGGGTCTCTCAGCTAGTTCCTGCCTTGGTGGTCAGCTCTCGACTCCAGCATCCTGGATAGGCAGACTCCGGTGCGGCTGGCTGATCTGGCAAGAGCCTAACAGTCGGGCTGTGTGGTGAGGTGGGTGGGAAATTTCCTGCAACTGGGCCGCTGGCTTGCACGCCTGGTTCTGCTCCAGCTACTGCAGGCATCAGTGAGCTTGGAACTTTCCCAAGTTTCCTAGTCGGACTTTTTCTTTCGGGAAGGTTGTTTCAAATGACTTGCTCTGTCATGATCAGAAAAGGAAGAAGGCTGATGTCGCTTATCTTTTTCTTGTTCATTTCTTTTAATTTTATTTATTTATTTTTGAGTTGGAGGTTTGACTCTGTCGCCCAGGCTGGAGTGTGGTGGCACGCTCACGGCCACTGCAACCTCCACCTGCTGGGCTCCAGCGATACTTCTGTCTCAGCCTTCCAGGTAGCTGGAACTACAGGCACGTGCCACCATGCCTGGCTAATTTTTTGATTTATTGTAGAGACGAGGTCTCACTAAGTTGCCCAGGCGGGTCACGAACCTGCAGGCTCAGGCAATCCGCTCACCTCAGCCTCCCAAAGTGCTGGGATGACAGGCCTGAGTCAATGCGCCCGGCCTGTTCATTTGTTTTTAACCAAACTAGTTATACTATGCCGGAGTCCAGCTCCAGCCGGGTTCAGGGCACCCCAAAGGTGGAGACGGTGTCGGCAATTGGGAGGAAGAAGAAAGAGAGAAAGAGAGAGAGAGAGAGAAAGAAAGAGACTGGACTCCAGTCTAGTGCAGAAGTGGCTGAGTGTTATTGGGAATTACAAAGGGTCTTTTATACACAAATTCAGACGTGGGAGGGGCGTCCCCCACCCACCAGAATCCTTAATCCACAAAAACTTAATCAATGATTGCCTTTAAACCTTTTTCATATGATGATCTTAAAATCCCATAACAAAGGATAACCTAATCTGTGACTGACATGTTCTATAAACCTTTTTCATCCTAAGCTGATTGATTTATGCCAAGTTAAACAATTCTATAGAAGCTTAAGTTTTACTTTACAAACGAAAGTGGCCCATCCCAGAATGTTTGGAATGTGGCCCAGTCCAAAGTTCACAGTGGGCTACCTGCAAGTAACCCCGCCGCCATTCTTTCAACAAAGTGGCTGTCTTCTAAAACTATATTCTACAATTTACACCTTCAATAAATCTTAAGACCATGACCCAGAAGCCTGTGACCAATACTAAGGCTGTTAGATGTGACCCGAGTTTGAATTATAAGTTGTGTGAAAGCCAAAACTGCAGTTTGAGGAAGAATGGGAGCAATGAGCTTCTAAAGTTAACTTGTGTTCATCCCGGTCTCAGAGTTTCTATGTTTTGAGCTCACAGGAGCTTAATCTGGTTAGTGCTGAGTAGAAAGGGGGAGGAAATGGGGTCAAGAGCTCCCGAACACATCCTAGTGGTATTGGGGTCAATGGCCCTTCCTGATCCCTAATGCTCAGTGGGCCTCCGTGGCTGGCTCCCAACAATACTAGTTATTCCTAAAATGTGAGATTATAAAGTGGGTGCTTCTTGTTGTATATACCATGTGTGTATTACTTCTTGCTGCGGTGGCTGTGAGCGTGCCACTGCACTCCAGCCTGGGCAACAGAGTGAGACTCCGATTCGAAAAAAATTTTATTTAAAAAAAATCATACTTCCGGCCAGGCTCGGTGGCTCAGCCTGTCATCCCAGCACTTTGGGAGGCCGAGGCAAGTGGATTGCCTGAGCTTGCAGATTTGAGACCCGCCTGGGGATAACTTAATGAGACCTCGTCTCTACAATACATCAAAAATTAGCCGGGCATGGTAGTGCCTGCCTGTAGTTCCGGCTCCTTGGAAGGCTGAGGCTGAAGGGTCGCCGGAGCCCAGCAGGTCGAGGCTGCGGTGGCCGGGAGTGTGCCGCTGCACTCCAGCCTGGGCGACAGAGTGAGACTCCAACTAAAAAAAAAAATCGTAATTCCAAAATTTAAAAAGGAAATACATGCAAGGATGAGCACCGCACCGAGCGTGTAACCATCGCTCAGAACGCGAGCTTCTCCCTGGCCGCTTCCTCTGCTTTTGTTCAGCCTCAACCTGGTCACAGCCAGAATGACACTCTGCCTTTGGAGGTCGTGCTCCCCTGGGGCCGCTCTCCTTCCTTCTCCCTTAGCCCCAGTCTTCAGGTGTGGCTCAGATCTCATCTCCGCCAGGGACTGAAGGGACTTCTATGTCCCTGGAAGACCTCAAATTAAATTGTGGCTTCTAGACACACGGGGGCACTCGGACCGCCTCCCCGTGAGAGAAATCCCAACTCTTGGGAGTCCACACGTGGGCAGCCTGTAGCCACGGCGCCACCAAACCCAGAAATGCGTCATGCCAAAGCCATACTGCTGGTATTGGCTCTCTCCGTGGTCTCCTGGAATGGGTTTGCCAGACTCCGCTTTAGTTCGTGATCTTCCTGAAACAGTGACAGTGGCGAGATGTGAAGCATTCGAAGGCACTTGTTTCTGAAGGGCTTATAGGAACTTCCTAGCACCAGTCCGTTGACTTCCAGGGAAGGTACACTGGGGACTCTTCCAGCCTCTCAAGTGGCTTCAAGTCCAGCTTGCTCCCGGTGCATGAAACAGGACCCGCCCGTGTTCTCTTCTGGAGCATTTGGTGATATCTACACTTTTCCCTCTTCCGTTCAACTTCAAGTTTAGTCTATACGATACTTGCTTCTGGTTGAAAACATCTCCAAACCAAGTTTGGAGGAAAGCCAGGAGGAAAGACGGCATACCTCGCAGATGAAGGCACACGACGCTTGTGTGACATCCTCGGCCGTGGTAGGGGCACGTTTGTGGGCGCACTTAGCAGATGTTCTCTTCTCTGGGGTGCGGCAACTTCCAGGAAATGACCTCACTCAAACACAGTAGGGCCACATTTCTGTTTTAAGCAACGTGCACAGCACCTACTGTGTGCCAGGCCCAGTTTTAAGCACTTCAGACTTTATTTTATTTTTATTTTTTTAATTAAAATTAAAAAAAAAATTTTATTTTATTTACTTTATTTTTATTTATTTATTTATTTATTTATTGAGTTGGAGTCTCACTTTGTCACCCAGACTGGAGTGCAGTGGGCGCTCCCGGCCACTGTAGCCTCGACCTGCTGGGCTCCGGCGATCCTTCCGCCTCAGTCTTCCATTTTTTTAAATTTTAAAATGTCTTTTAGCCGGGCTCGTGGCTCAGCCTGTAATCCCGCACCTTTGGGAGGCTGAGGTGAGTGGAATGCCTGAACCCGCGGGTTCGAGACCCGCCTGGGCAACTTGGCGAGACCTCATCTCTACAATAAAATCAAAAAATTAGCCGGGCGTGGTAGTGCGTGCCTGTAATTCCGGCTACTCGGAAGACTGAGGCGGAAGGATCGCCGGAGCCCAGCAGGTCAAGGCTGCGGTGGCCGGGAGCGGCCACTGCACTCCAGTCTGGGCGACAGAGTGAGACGCCAACTCAAAAAAAAAATGTTTTTTATTTTAGCACTTTGCACACTTTAATTGCATCATTCCCCCAAAGGGAGCAGTGCTCGGTAGATGGATTTGAGGAAAAAGTCCAGGGCCCAAGTGTCCCCTCTGGCTGAAAGTAAAATGGAGTAGATGAAAGAGGCTTTGGAGGTCAAGGTGCTGACCCAGGAATCAAGGCTGTGACTGGTAACGCCACGGTGGCTACTTAATACTGGCTTGGGAACTCTCCTGGTGTAGACAGGGCATTCGCACAAGAGCCAGACCAGGCCAGTGTGTCGGAACTCTGCTCTGGGTGGAACGGGCTGTTGGAGTCAAAAGGTCATCCAGGTGCCACTCCGAGATGTGGGGCAGGGACAGCCAAGGGGCCAGGGCAAGGGACAGCCAAGGGGTGGGATAGGAATGGAGCTGCCTTCAGGAAGTCTCCATTTCAGGCTTGCATCAGCGGACCCAAACAAATGGGGGCATACATTAACAAGCAACCTTTACTTTTTTCAGAATCCTGTGGGCTAGAACAGCATTCTAGACCACCGTTTTAAGTGCTTTTTCTGACTTCAGGTAAGACCCAGAACCCAAGAATACCACAGAGTATTCAAATAAAACATCTGAACGTATACACGTCGTCAGACTCCAAGTTGCGAGCCATTAATTTGATCTGAGAGTTTCAAGTCATTGTAAAACATTCTCCTTTTCTCCTGGTCCGATAGGAGGTCAGCCAACGTCACTGTGGACATAAGGGGGCAATATCAGGGGAAGAAGCAGCGGTGGCCATATTGACTATTGTCTATCAGGGTAACCGATGCCATTTCCACCAACATTCCAGATACGGCCTTGGCTCTGCTGACCTTCTGCGACTCTCCAGCACCCAGGACGCTTTCTATCCCTGTCTGGGAATCTGGGAACAAGAAAGACAAGCCAGTCAGGCTTCGGGCTCTTTCAAATGCATCTGTGATTGTTTCCAGAAGGCAAACAGACACTGGTATCGGTTATCTGTCGACGGAGGGTCAGCCCTGAGTCTCTGGAAAGAGGCAGGTTTTAGTGGGAATGCAGGTTTCCGTTTTTGACTTAGTTTTTTTCTTTTAGCTAAACAATTGAGTCTCTTTATGACTTTGACCTGTTAAAGAACTAATCTCTGGCTAAGGGTCTTGTGCCAGTCATCAGTGCATTGACGTTTTCCTCCAAATTCACCCCCTTCACAGTGAGTACA
The DNA here is from genome assembly GCF_000164805.1 of Carlito syrichta. NCBI lineage: Eukaryota > Metazoa > Chordata > Mammalia > Primates > Tarsiidae > Carlito > Carlito syrichta. The sequence continues at coordinate 128,527 of NW_007074499.1, forward strand.
ATGCTGAGCCCTCCTGTGGGGGTTGCCGGAGAGGCACAGAGGGGGAAGACGGCTTCCGTGGCGGCTTCCAGTGGCTGCAGTGGCTGTCAGGGGCAGTGAGGGTGAGAAAACCGAGTGGTGCTCCGTCGCAGAATAGCCAGCGAGGTGCCATCCCTTGGCAACCTTGCAACCGGGACTCACCCTATGACGCCGACCTGGCCAGCTCAGGACTCCAGTGCACACTGGCAGCCCGTGTCCCTCTGCCTGCTTTTGCCTCCTGGGCTTTGTCTTCCATGGACCCCTGACCGTAGGACTCTTCCCACACGGACACCACACATCTTCCTCTCTGCACCAGACCTCCCCACCCTCGTACGCCTGAAGAACCAGACGCCGCCTGTGGCCCATCTATGCCTTGAGGGCTGCTTCCCGCGTGCCCAGGGGTGCAGGACAGTGAGGTCCGAGGCCCTTGGGAAGGAGACCTCCTCTCCACGTGTGTCCTTTCTTGAATATCCTCCACCGGTCCTAGAATTCTCTCGAGAGTCCCTTTACATCTTATAGTTACGGTTTTGTTCTAGCGTAATTATTCTTTTTTTTAGCATTTAAGTTTTTATTAACGTGAGTTTTTAAAAACAAGTATCTATACCTGTGTGGGGAGGTGAGGTGGCAAAGAAAAGGAATTTACTGATAATAAAGCTCCAGGTTCATCCCAGCGTGGATTTCATAGTCCCCCAGAGATATGTGGTCCTTAAAGATTGTGTGTCACGCCAGGCTCAGTGGCTCAGCCTGTAATCCCGCGCCTTTGGGAGGCCGAGGTGAGTGGATGGCCTGAGCCCGTGAGTTCGAGACCCACCTGGGCAGCGAGACCTCATCTCTACAATAAATCCAAAAATCAGCCGGGCGTGGTAGCGCATGCCTGTAATTCCGGTTTCTCGGAAGGCTGAGGCGGAAGGATCGCCGGAGCCCAGCAGGTCGAGGCTGCGGTGGCCGGGAGCGGCCACTGCACTCCAGTCTGGGTGGCAGAGTGAGACTCCAACTCAAAAAAAAAGATCGTATGTCACTTCATGTGTCACTTCTTCAGGACAATCTTGTTCCAACGGGTGCCAGTCTGGATTGCGATCAGCTTCTCAAGGTCCCCGAGGGTGTCATCGGTGCTTTTTCCCCAGACGGTCATTGCAGACAACCTCGATCATCCTGGCTGGAGCTAGAATCGCCTGGAACCTAGCGATGCCACTCACGGAGGCCCACTCCCCTGAACGCCCAACTCCAGCCGCCCCTAGCGTAAATATTCTTTATATGAAACTGCCCTTATTTAGAGCACAGTAGGGGCTCTGTCTCCTGGCTGACCATTGACTGATACAGAAATGAATACTTTCTTTGTTCCCCGAGGGTCGCGTGTGCTAGTGTGCCCAACGCAACAGTGTGATGTGGGTGGTGGGTCGATGGATCAAACAAGCTCCAGAGTCTGGCAGAGCAGCAGCGCCTTTCCAGCTCGCCACTATGTGTCATCTCTGCGCTGTCTGAGGAGATGGTCCCCCTCCAGGACTCAGTTTCTCATTTATCTAGCTGCCCTTAGCGTGGGCTGCTGGCTGCTCATGACTCTGTTTCTCTCTGAAGAGTGTTTTCTATTGAAGGAAGCTGCCAGGCCCAAAGGGGCATCCCCTCTGGGGATACAGCCACGAGTGGAGGGTAGCCGTGGGGACACGGAGGCCCGGTCTCTTGTGCCCTTGTTGGGCACATCTCCACCCCAGAGCACCGAGTTTGCTTTTCTTGCCCCTTCCCGGGGCTGCTTCTGAGAGCTTCCCTGATAGCACTCACTGCAGGCCAGCCTCAGAGCGTGCTTTCCAGAAACCCGAATTGTAGGTCTTTGAACGGCTCTGAACTTCAGTTCTTTGACCTGTAAAAGGAAGATGATCATTGCAGCCGTGTTAAAAGGGATTGTGGGGATTCAATGAAGTAATGCGCGCAAGTTGCTTGGCAGAGCATCTGATGCACATGTAGCATTCAGAGGCAACCATCATCAAGACTGTTAATGAGAGGGGGGTATTGCTGTTCCTATTCCACACACAAGGTGCCCGAGGCTCCAGGAGTTCGAGTATCCTGCCAAAGTCACATCATCGATGGGGGGAGCAGGGATGTAAGTCTATTCAGATGCTTCTGTGTTTGTTTCTGCTTCCGCTTTATACCGCCTCTTGTTCTTTGAAGCTACCTGGTAGAATTTTTGATTGAAATGAAACATTTGCAGAAGTAGCTGGGAAGGGCATGTGGAAGCTTGTCTTTGCGGCGTCTGGAAAACGTGTGGCAGTCAGCTTCAAAGAAATGGAGAGAGGACACTCGCGTCCCACTGATCTGGGGTGACGCTTCTGTGGGAATCGAACGGAAGGCTCATAGAGTGCTGGAGTCAGAGACTCCCCCAGAGGCACCGCTTGGGGCTGCCAGGTACGGTGCAGAAAGCGGGAAGTCAAAGCAGTCAGCCTCCCAGAAATGGTGATGGCTTTCAGCTATTTTTCGCTACATGCCACATTTTAGAACTGGAGGAAAAAGCCACCAGGATTCCCATTCTTTACACAATCTGCACAACCCACAGGCAGGTTTCTTTTTCTTGTACTTTTTCTTTTTCCACCCCCGGATAACAGAAATCATAATTCCCTTTCTACACGATTCTTCTGAGCACCTCTGGAGAAGAGACATCACAGGAAAAGCGAAAGGGCCAAGAAGGCCCTGCTGTCGAGTTGGGAACTTGCAGGAAGCAACAGATGAAAGAAAGCAGTGTGTAAACATCAGTGAGCAGAGGAGGGTGGACTTAACTCTCCACACCCATGCCACTGAGCCACACTGTCCCCAAGACACTAGGGCTGGCGTCTCATGGTCTGTCTTTGGGCAGATCGGACCTACGGGGAAATAAATGAAATCTGCCTGGTCTCTCTTCTGCCTGTTCTGTGAGAGAGCTTGCAGGCACTTCCAGAAAGCAGAGCTTCGTACGGACCAACCATATTGGTGGAAATATAATTAGCGGCCCTGGGCAGCCCCGTGGGCAGGAGAAACAGGCAGTGCAGTGGGCCTGATGCTGGCAAAGGCTCAGGCAGCAGAGCCATGATCACATGAGAATCTGATTTATGTAAGATCAGTATTCAAACCAACCGTGGCTACCCCGTTGATTTTATACAACTCATTTGGAAGATAATCTGAAAAACATGCTTCAATACCCTCTCAATCGCATATCCTTCGTGTGAGCAGTTTTAACTTTACAAATACATTGAAACGATTTGCATCCTGGGTTTTTCCTTCCCAAAGACTTTATTCTGTAGGGCGGTTTCGGGTCGGTTCACAGCAAAACTGAGAGAAAGGTATAGAAATTTCCCATGTACTGTCTCCCCCAACTCTGCAGAGCCTCATTATCCATATATCCCACCAGAGTAGTCTATTTATTATAACTGATAAACCTATATGGATACGTCGTAATCCCCCAAAGTCCATAGTTTGTGTTAGGATTCACTCTGGGTGTTGTACATTCTATGTACATTCTATGCACAAAGTTGTATGTTACGTGTTGGACAAATGCATGAGGACATGTGTTGATCATTATAGCGTCACGCAGAGTGTTTTGACTGCCGTGAAACTCCTCTGTGCTCTGCCCATTCAGCTCACCCCCAGCCCAACCCCTGGAGACCACCCAATTTTTAAAAACTGTGTCCACAGTTTTGCCTTTTCCAGGATGTCATGCAGTTGAAATCAGTATGTCGTCTTTTAATTAGGCATAGGCATTTAAACTTCCTCCGTGTCTCTTCATGGTTTGACACTGAATTTCTTCTGAGTGTTGGACGAAAATTCATTGTCTGGACTTATCACAGTTTATTCCTTCACCTACTAAATGACATTTGGGCTGCTCCTAGATTTTAGCAATTAGGGACAAAGCCGCTGTCAACAACTGTGTGTAGGTTTTTCTATGGCCATAAGTTTTCAACTCCTGTGGGCAAATACCAAGAAGTGTGACTGATGGACCACATGGTATGAGTATGTTTTGTTTGTAAAAAGTGGCCAAAATGTCTTCCAAAGTGGCTGTGCCATTTTGCAGTCTCACCAGCGACGAATGCAAGCCCTGCTGCCGACGTCCTCTCCAGCATTTGTTGTTACTAGTGCTCTGGATTTTGGCCACTGGAATGGATAAGTAGGGCTACCTACTTGCTTTTGAGTTGTTTTTGCGTTGGAGTTGGAGTCTCACTCTGCTGCCCAGACTGGAGTGCAGTGGCATGCTCCCGGCCACCGCAGCCTTGACCTGCTGGGCTCTGGCGATCCTTCCGCCTCAGCCTTCTGAGTTGCGGAACTACACATGCGTGCTACCACGCCCAGTTAATTTCTGACTTATGGCAGAGATGAGGTCTCACCAAGTTGCTCGGGTGGATCTCGAACCCGCAGGCTCAGGTAATCCACTCGCCTCGACCTCCCAAAGTGCTGGGATGACAGGCTGAGCCACGGAGCCCGGCCTCCTTGCTGTTTTAACTTGCGTTTTCCTGATGACATGTGGTGTGCTTATTTGTCATCTGTGTATCTTATTTGGCATCTGTATATCTTCTTTGATAAGGTGTCCATTAAGGTCTTTGACTGCTTTTTAAATCAGGTTATTTGTGTTCTCATTGTTGAGGTTGTGTTTGTCTTTGAGACGAGGTCTCACTCTGTCCCCAGGCTGGAGTGCCGTGGTGCAACCATAGCTCACTGCAGCCTCAAACTCCTGGGCTCAAGGGACTCTCCCACCCCAGCCTCCCAAGTAGCTAGGACTACAGGCACGAACCGCCACACCCGGCATAGTTTTGTATTTTTTGTAGAGATGGTGTTTCACTGTGTGCCTCGAACTTCTGGGCTCACGCAATCCTCTCACCTTGGCCTTCCAAAGTGCTGGGCTTCCAGGCGAGAGCCCTCGTGCCCGGCCCTTAGCGCCATTTTCCGGGTTCTCTGTGTGTGTTGGACAACAGTCCTTTGGTGGGTGTGATTTTTACAGGCATTTTCCCCCAGCTTGTGACTCGCCTGTTTATTCCCATGGCACTGTCTTTTGCAGGGTGGAAACACTACTTTTAATGAAGTCCAGTTTAGCATTTAACGAAGTCCAGTTTAGCACCATTTTCATGGTGCATGCCTTGGGGTTGTGTATAAAAAGCCATCAGCATACCCAAGGTCATCTAGACTTTTCCCTTGGTTATCTTCTATGAGTTTTATCATTTTGTGTTTTACATTTAGGTCTGTTATCCATGCTGAGTTAATTTTTGTGAAGGGTGCAAGGGTGTGTGTCTAGATCCTTTTCTTTTTCATGTGGGTGTCTAGTTGTTTCAGCACCATTTGTTGAAAAGGCAATCTTTTCCTTATCCTATTGCCTTTGCTTCTTTGCCAGAGGTCAGCTGACTTCATTTATGTGGGTCTCTATCTGGGTTCTCTATTCTGCTTCACCGAGCTATCTGTCTAGTCTTTTTCCAAGGCCACACTGTCCTGATTACTGTGGCTCTATAGGAAGTCAGCTGGTGTCAGGCCTCCAATTTTATTCTTTTTCTTCCATACTATGTCGGCTATTCTGGGTATTTTGCTCCTCTGTATAAACTTTAGTACTAGTTTGTCAATATCCACAGAATAATTTGCTGGAATTTTGATTGGGATTGCATTGAACCTATAGATTAAGTTGAGGAGAAGTGACATCTTGACAGCACTGAGGCTCTCTGTTCATGACCATGGAATATCTCTCCATTCATTTGGTTCTCTGATTCCTTTCATCAGAGTTTTTTAGTTTTCCTCTTACAAATCTTGCATGCTTTCTGTTATATTTATATCTAGGTATTTTATTTTTTAGTGCTAATGCAAATAGCATTGTGCTTTTAATTTCAATTTCCACTTGTTCATTGCCAGTATATAGGAAAGCAATTGACTGGTATGTTAACCATGTGTCCTGCAGCCTTATTATAATTCCTTCTTAGTTCTTATTAGTTTTTTTTCTGATTCTTTCTGATTTTCTACATAGACCATCATGTCATCTGCAAACAAAGATCATTTTATTTCTTTCCTCCCGATGTGCATACTACACTTTATTTCCTTTTCTCGTCTTATTGCCTTAACTAGAACTTCCAGTATGTTGTTGAAAAGGAGTGGTGAGAAGGAGACATCCTGGCCTTGTTCCTAGTCTTAATGGGACAGCTTCTAGTTTTCATCATTAAGTATAATATCTGAAAGTTGTCAGAAGCAAAACAGAATCACTTGCGCCAAATCCTGAGAAAATGGAGTCAGGGAAGGCCACGAAGACAGGGTTCTCATGCACGATTGCCTGGTGACAAGGAGTATCACAAAAGACTCTGTCATGACAATAACCTTGCTCAAAGGCCACCGTAATCTTACAAAAAGAAAAACTCCTGTGAGCACATCTGCCCAGAAACCACCTATCTAACCTTGGACTGACACTACCCATGTTATTGTTCCTTGTAGAAAAAATAATTGTCTCAAAACAAGTCAAGTGACTTTCCTTATTTTACCTTTAAAAACCCTTGTCTTCCTTTGCTTTGCTGAAGACACCCACACAGATTCCCGTTACAATGCTCATTCCCAAACAAACTTACTCTCTTTGGAGAATCTATCTTTCAGTCTGACACATGTTAGATGCAGAGATCCTTGATCAAGCTGAGGCAATTTCCCTCTATTCCTAGTTTACTGAGAGTTGTTATTATGAATCGATGCTGATTTTTCAGCAAGAAAGTCCTTGCAAGATGACAATCCCTTCATCTAGACCTCAGCCTCCAGAATCAAGAATTTCTATTTATTATACATGACCCAGTCTCAGGCATTTTGTTATAGCAGTACAAAACAGCCTATGACAGTTCCCAAAAGAGAAGGACAGAAAGACTAGGGCAGAGGTAGAGGGACAATCCCTAGCAAAAACAGACCAGGGCGCTTGCCCTCTTGTAAGGCTTCCTCAGCACAGTCTCAAGGGAGCTGAGAGGCACCAACCCACTTCTGGAATGTCTCGGTGGCCCTCTAATTAACAAGGGCAGGGCTAGCCGCTAATGACGGAATAGTTGGTTTGAGATCAGCATCTTGTCTTCTCATTGCCACTGTCCATGTAAATTGCATGTGATAAAGCACGGGCTGAGGGTTCTCATTATTTGAGGGATTCCAGTGACTTGGGAAATATTTTTCCCTTCATACGTGAGACTGATCAATGACTCATGTGATTCAGAATTGCTTCGTTAATCTTACTCTATTTGATGCTAAAAATCAATGGGCTTTCCTCACCCCAGGTTATCTTGGTATTATTTTATATTTAGTGATCTGAATCTTTCATAGATGTTTCAAACCGGTAGCCTACACACTGAATTCAGGGCTTGTATTTGGAAGCTTTGCCTGCAGGTGCAGACGCCATGGGTTAACACGTCAGAGCAAAGGATGTGCTGTCATCTCTGCCTCTCTCTCCACACAGGAGAAAGTCCAGCCATCCCACTCACTTTCTGACATCATAACTACAGTAGTCAGTCGGTGCTGGCCAGTGCCCGTCAGGCGGGTCTGGCCATCCCTTCCTCTCGCTTTGTAGGGAGGGCTTTCTTGTCACACATTCAGCTTTAGCACCAAGGAACATGTACCTTTCTCACTCTGTTTTCTGTTTACGTCCCAGTCTCGCACGCCAACATCCTCTTACCTGCCACTGGCTTTCTGCCTCGAGCCAACTTGGTAGTAAGATCCAAGATTTGGGTTTCATTATGGGGGAAACAGGCCCCTTGGGTCTCAGGCATATGTCAAGAGGTCCAGCTCAGCTGACCAGGGTTTTGGGAATAACCTTCGTTCAAAGCCATGGCCAGCAATGTAGCAAACCTTGGGCTCCCTCACACCTTGTTTGCATATCACCACCGGGAGACTCACGGAGAATTGGAGTCGGACATGGTTGATTCTAGATCCCTGCCATTATAGTCTTGTTTTTTTTGAGTTGGAGTCTCACTGTGTCACCCAGAGTGCAGTGGCACGCTCACAGCCACCCCAGCGTCGACCTGCTGGGCTCGGACGATCCTTCCACCTCAGCCTTCCAAGTAGCTAGAACTACAGGCATGTGCCACCACACTCGGTTAATTTTTTAAATTTATTGTAGAGACAAGGTCTCACCAAGTTGCCCGGGCTGGTCTCGAACCCGTGGGCTCAGGCCATCCACTCACCTCGGCCTCCCAAAGTGCTGGGATTGCAGGCTGAGCCACCGAGCCTGGCTCATTAAAGTCTTAATAGCATGCTGGTTTTCAGCATATTGGTGAATAAAGACAAAATAAAAACATGATTCTACGATGTTAAAAGATCTAGAAGAGAAGGAACAAACCTTACTAACAAAGATCATCTCACACAATGTTGTATAGATATATGTGCATATATATAATTATATGTATCCTATTGTTACATGTATGCTGAATTGGTTCACCATAGAGGATTACAAGTTCAAACTCTGTAGAGCTGATATCTCCATTGGAATCTACAGGCCGAAACTGCTGCAGAACTAGGAAGAGCCAATGTTTCAGTCTGAAGTCCATGAGGCAGGAGAACTCTCGCCGGCATGGGGTAGGGTCAGCCTTTTGTTCTGCTCAGGCCTTCAGCTGATCGGATGAGGCCCACCAACATTATGGAGGGCAGTCTGCTTTGTAGAGTCTACTGATTTAAATGCAAATTGTACCCCAAAACACTCTCACAGAAATATCCAAAATCACCGGACGGTTCAGCCTGTCATCCCAGCACTTTGGGAGGCCGAGGCGAGTGGATTGCCTGAGCCTGCGGGTTCGAGACCAGCCCGGACAACTTGGCGAGACCTCGTCTCTACAATAAATAAAAAATTAGCTGGGCGTGGTAGTGCGTGCCTGTAGTCCCGGCTTCTTGGAAGGCTGAGGCTGAAACATCGCTGGAGCCCAGGAGGGCGAGGCTGCGGTGGCCGGGAGTGTGCCACTGACCTCCAGCCTGGGCGACAGAGTGAGACTCCAACTCAAAAAAAAA
>NW_007074499.1:137510-177029 GCF_000164805.1 Carlito syrichta
AAAAAAAAAAAAAAAAAGGAAGAAATACCCAAAATCACATTTTACCAAATATCTGGAGATGCCATGACTCAGTCAAGTTGACACATAAAATGAACTGTCCTATGGGGCCATGACAGCTGCCACAGGCATTGTAAATTGGGGTTTCTCTGCTCTATTAAGAAAACAAGTGGCTTCTGACTATGACAGAGAAGCGGATACTAGATGAACCCTTCCTTAGGAAAACTATGAAAGACAAATAAAATACAAAATGTGGATGGCTCAAAGCACTGGAGCAATGAAGGAATGCCAGGACTCATGAGTGGGAAGAAGGCTCTAGAGACAGAGAATTACATTGCAGTAAGACCTGTATTTGCGTCTGCCTTTTCCTTCTGGGACGTTTGCTGGTTTGCAGCCTGAAGCATGGAGGCAAACAGATGGCGGTGTCTTCAAGCCCATGACAGTGTCGCTGGGCTGGGGAAACAAACATTGAAGTTCAGAACCAACAGGCAGTGAAAGCCCAAGGGACCGAGTTTCTAGAGAAACGGGAACCACAGGCATGCGACTCCAGTGTTTTGCATGCCATTCCCCTTCAGGGTGACTTCTGACTCCGAAGGGGTGCGTGTGTGGGATGGGATACCCAATGCAAAACCCCCCTGCTAAATGGCCAGGGGAAGGGAGGGGCACACTTCATCAGTTAGGGTACCTGACCTCAAACCAGGTGAAGCGGGGACCAAATGAAGACCGAACTGTACCTGTACAATGATCGCTTGTATACCTAGCTCTGAATTGTAACCCACACCTTTAAAATTAAAAAAAAAAAAGAAAAGGAAAGGGAAAAAAACCCATCTGCTAGAATAGCAGAGATTTCAGCAGACTCACAGTACTGAGGAAACAAAAATTGGTGTATAAACATGTCAAGGGGGAGGAACCCCCAAAGCAGGCTTTCAGTTGACACCCTCTGAAATACTACATTAGACTACTACAGAGAGAAATGAACCAGAACCCCAAAAGACAGAAACCCACTCTTGGCTGGGTCAAGGTGATCTTTCCACACTCTATCACCATGACAGAAGAAAATAAAATCTCTTCTTGAGGAAGGGCATATCACCCAAAACCACATAATTTTGGATACATGCTGTCTGGCATTCAACACAAATGATATTCCAGGTCCCGGAAGAAATGACTGAAAACTAAGAGAAAAAAATAGACCACAGAGATTTACAGGCAATCTAGAAATCAGACACAGACTTTAAAATAACCATGATCGCCAGGCTCTGTGGCTCAGCCTGTAATCCCAGCACTTTGGGAGGCCGAGGTGAGTGGATTGCCTGAGCCCGCGAGTTCGAGATGCACCTAGACAACTTGGCGAGATCTTGTTTCTACAATAAATAAAAAATTAGCCAGACATGGTAGCGTGTGCCTGTAGTTCCAGCTACTCAGAAGGCTGAGGCGGAAGGATCGCCGGAGCCCAGCAGGTCGAGGCTGCAGTGGCCGGGAGCGTGTCACTGCACTCCAGTCTGGGCAAGAGAATGAGACTCCAACTCAAAAAAAAAAAATTAAAATAAAAATAACCATGATCAATCTGTGCAATAAAATAGAAGAAAAGATACAGAATGTCATATAGAAGGAATCCATAAAAAGATCAAGCAAAAATTCTAGTGCTAAAAATTAAAATAACGGACAGTAAGACTTCAATGGATTCATTTAACAGCAGATCAAACATAGCAGAAGAAAGTGGAAATGAAAGATAGGCATGTAGCAAACGTCCAGGTTAAACGCAGAAAAAAGCAAAAAGAATAGAAAATGCAGAAAAGAACAAAAGAGATTTGGGACACGATGAAAACACCTGACATATGGGCAACTGTGGTTCCAGAGAAAGAAGACAAAATAGAAGAGAACCCGTTTTGAAAGCGACAGTGTCTGAGTCTTGCAAAACAGACGTCAGATCACATTTTCAGACAGACATCTGAACACCAAAAGGGATGAATCCATGGAAAACTGCACCTAGCGATGCCATCTGAAAACAACTGAAAGACTAAAACAAAGAAAAAAAAATTTAAAGCAGCTGAAGGGGAAAAAAACGTATTCCCTTCAAAGGATAATCATGAGAATTATAATTTTCAACTCAAACGGTGAAAGTCAAGATACATTGAAATGATGTCTTTAGAGCACAGTAAGGAGACATCTGGCTCCCTAAAATTCTGTGCCCGGTGAAAACCTCCTTCTTGAGCCAGTCTGTGTTTGTTTAGGAAAACAGAGGATATGCAAGCATGTTTTGCAATAAGGGGCTTTAATTTAGGACTCGGGCTTATATGAGTGTGAGAGGAACAGAGACACGGTGTGGAAATCTGGAGGGCCACAGCAGAACAGAATCAGAAGCCACTTTAGCCGGAACCAGCCAGTGGGCAGGGTGACAACCAAACCCTGAAAGCAAAACAAAACAGCACAAGCAAACGAAACACCCCTGAAGAACAAAGCTGGCAGACATGACTCAGTATCAAGACCTAACAAAGCTACACTCATTAAGACGGTGTGGCACTGACACAAGAAAAGACAGACAGTTCGACGGAATTGTAAGCAGAGGTCCTGGAATCAGACTCGCTCATAAATAGACAACGTTTAAGCTCTCAGCTCGGTTCCTGCCTAGAATAATGGGAAAATGGATTTTATGAAAACTTTCATGGGCTCTGTGAGACACACAGGACATTGAGGCAGAGCGACAGATACCAGTGTCCCCAGTGATGTTTTCACCGCTTGGCCCTGTGTGTTCGTGTAGGCTGTACCTGGCCGGGAGATTAGTCCTAACATTCAAAGCCTACTTACCTGCGTTCCGGGGACAAGAGAAACTTACCTGGAACTCTATGGCACTGTAAAAATGATTCAGTCTCATGAGAGAGAGAATCGCAGGCCTTTGAAGATCACTTTTTACCTTGAAAATGACCACGGTCTTCCAGGTGGTTAAAGATTGGTTTGGGGTGTACGTATATCTGGAATGTACGCAGGGAGACCCTTCCCTACCTCACAGATGGGTCGAAGGACAGCTTAGGAAGGGAGTGAGAAGCCACACCGTGAGCACCACTAACAAGGAGGCTTTTCTCGAGAAAACCACAGGCTCGCCTCACTTGGGTCCCTGCAGTTTCAACCCCGATCCCTGGGTCAGCGTCTCCCCTTCAGTGCCACAGTGTCACAGCGCATGTTCCTGCGGCAAGAGTGGTCCTGCTCTCCAGCTGTCCCCTTGTGCCCCAAAGTTCCTGAAGCTTCTCCATCAGCACTTTGGATTCCGATGACGGGCAGCCTTCGTGGTTTCCCTGGGAGGTAAGTCATGTGACCTGTGACCAGCGGGGGATTTCGACATTACCTAGAGCTGAGTTCTGCTCTGTGGGAGGAAAGGGCTGCCCCGATGGTCGGAGAAGTCAAAAAGTTGGGGCCAGAAGGAACAGATGTTCATTGAGCGCCTACTGATTATCGAGGGCTTAATGCTTCCCATCTGTGTCTTCACTTGATTTTCACAGCACTTCTGTAAAGCAGATTTTCGACTTTCCATTTTGCAGAATGAATTGAGGCACGGAGGGGTCAAGCAACGTGTCTAGGTTTGCCCAGCTAGGAGAAGGGTGTGAGAAGCCACTGGAGTCCAGGAATCCTGCCTCAAATGGCCTGCCCAGGAGAGGGGAAGGCCATGGGCCAAAGAGAGAGGGTGCTGTCCACACAGCTCGGAACAGAGCGAGGCCCTTTCACAAAACTTAGCGCACCTTCACACCACGTTCTTGTGCAACCACTGCATTTCCACTCATCCTTCTGGGCTTTTCCCTGGAGCGGCTTCCCCGAATGCTCCTGCACACGGGGTGTCTTCCTCCCTCACCTCCTCTGACCCTGGGGTCCGGTCCTGGCTGAGTGGCAGCCAACGAGGTGAGGCTGGGCGGACAGCTTTTGAGTTGTGCCCACGAGAGGAAGTGTGGCTTGGAGGCGAAGCATTGGGACGATGGAGATGAACAGCCTGGGCTCAAATCCAGGCTCTGCCGTATACTAACAGATTGTGCCTTGGTTTCCTTACCTGTAAGACGGCACCTCCCTCTAATGACCGTCAGAAATAGTGTGTTGACGTCGGCACAATGAACCTAGGGCCTGTCGTGTTCCCTGGGCAGTTCTGGATACAGAAGTCAGAAGTCCTGAAAGATCGCCCCATCATCTGTGAGCGTTAATGAATATCTTCAGCCTTCGATTGCCTTGGTCTCCACCAGGTGCCACGTTATCAAAGAGACAGCAGGGAGGCATCTTCCGGCTGTGGTTTCCTTTCATGGGGAAGGATACACGTGGCCACCTGCAGCCATGGGCTTAAATCCAGCGTGGCCGCCCTCAGAGGGGCCGGCCACCCCTTCCCGGGCACGTCTGCTTTCCTGGGCATGTTCTTGACCTCTAAGGCTTGTCCTTGCTGCTGTCAGGCAGAATGTATTTGACTTGCTTGCTTCGTTGACTGCCGGCCTTCCCGACAAAACGCAAGCAGAAGGCGGGGCCTAACGTCTGCTGTGTTGGCTGCTGCGTTCCCAGAGCCTGGCCCGTGGGAGGTGTCTGGCCATCTGCGCTGAAGGGGTGGGGGCAGCTCTGTACGCCATGCCGTCGGGGCACCTCCGTGGGTCCCGGCCGGCCCTCACCTTGGCCCCCACTCAGTCCTACCCCTGCCCAGCTGTCAGAGGCCTTCCCATCACAGTTTGGTCCACGTCCACATCTACCTGCAGCCTCCAGCCCTCCCCACCATGGGCCAAGCCACACCCTCCCCAGGCGCCCGAAGCCCCCCGCCTTTTACCTCCGACTGCCCCTCCAGCACGGCCCTCCGCTGGGACCCCGCAGACACTTCTGTGGTTGCTTAGCCAGCTTCCCCCCTCCCTCAGAGCATGGCTTCCCCTTCCTGTCCCCGGTGGCCTTTGCCTGTGGTGTCTCTTCCTGGTCTTCCCCGAACAGCACTGCTCTCTTCTCTTTCCTTAAGGCATACCTGAGTTTCAAGATCCAAGGCTCGCCTCCCTGGGCTGGGCGGGGTTTTCTCCCACTGTGCTGCCTTTGGGGAAGGCTCCCTTGAGACACCCGCCCCCTGGCACCACCCTCCGGGCCGTGGCATGGACTTCACTGGAGTGATGGGCGTTGGCATCGTGTGGTACGCACATGTGGCCGCGCGGGCGTGTGCCCTTCTGCTGCCACCAGCTTTGGATGAGTGCCTCCAGAGGGCACCCTGGGAGATGGACTTCAGACCCCACAAGGATGCTCCAATGCCTTTGAATATGGCGCCCATTCCGCCTGCTGGCTCTGCCCTTGGCCGTTGCCCCTACCGGCCATGCTGACCTTCCCTCTTTCTGTGGGCGTGGGCTTGGGCTGCCCTGGGCGCTGACACTCTTTCCTTGTCATTGCGTTTGCCTTCCTGGCTGGGTTGATGCCTGATTGCCCCAGCCCATCCTAACGCCCTTGCCTGCATGGAGTGTGGTCCAGCTTCCCTCACAGGGATCCAGCCCCGAACATCCGGGCGATGCCCTTCAGGACCACCTCCCTTGGCCGTCAGCCGGATCAGCCACCGTGAAGAGGGAGACTCGCTTGTTCCTCCTGGTGTCCTCTGTGCCCCTGACTGTGACTCTTACCCAAAGGACACTCCACAACTGTCTACAACAGTGGGGGTGGGTGGGCATCTCCCAGGAGGCTGTAACACGAGGGCTGTTCTTATGTCCGGCTTTTTTTTTTTGAGTTGGAGTCTCACTCCGTCGCCCAGACTGGAGTGCAGTGGCTACTCCCAGCCACCACAGCCTCGACCTGCTGGGCTCCGGCGATCTTTCCGCCTCAGCCTTCCAAGTCACTGGAACTACAGGCACAGGCTACCACGCCCAGCTCATTTTTTGTTGTAGAGATGAGGTCTCGCCAAGTGGCCCGGGCGGGCCTCGAACCCGCGGGCTCAGGCAATCCACTCGCCTCAGCCTCCCAAAGTGCTGGGATGACAGGCTGAGCCAACGAGCCCGGCCCATGTTTGGCTTTCTAAGTACAGCGAATGCCAGATGTGGGCCGACCGCAGAGTGACTGGCTGGAAGCTGCCCCGGGAGTTGGCCAGCCCTTGCAAGCACCACTCCTCAGTGCCCACCGGCCCAAGGTCAGCTTTATTGGAATCTCGGCCCTCGGATTAATGGGTCCACACAGCAGCCCCAGGCTGGCGCTGGCCTACCTGTTGGGCCAGGGGGAGAGAAGACAGCCCCCCCGCCTCCCACGAGGTCACCCTGCAGCCGGGTTGACAACTTTTCCCAGGAAGAGCAAACTCTGGGTGGTCACCTCCCACAGAAGCAGCAGGAAGGGCCTGTTGAAATGAGCACGGGGGGCCGACGTCACGTTGAGCGGCGGAGGCTGGGCGAGCAGGCCGGAGGTGGCTCCTGCGCTGGTTCCCTTCTCACTCACGTCCACCCCCGCCTTGTGTGTCACCTGGGGGACAAGATGCAGGGACAGCGTCGGTCCAGGGCGCTTCACGGGAGATGCCGCCCTCTGCAGCCCTGGGGAGACGGAGGCTGGGCCACCCCTCCAGCCCTCGGGCCTGCCTGCCCACGCAGTGTCTCCAGCCCGACTTCGTTCCCGCCTCTCTCCAGGTTCCCCAGATCGTGTCCCGACCCCGACGGTGCCCACTGAGCTCCGAGGAGGAGACACAGAGGCCTGCGCAGGGCTGGGGTTGCCGAGAGGTACCAGGCCGCGAAACCCCACGGCCACTCTTGGGAGCGTTTCCCAAGCTCCCGAGTCCACGTGGCACAGGTCTGGGGTCGTTTTCTGCCACGAGCTTAGGCTGAAGCTCTCTGAGCCTCAGGTTTCTCCGGTTGTAAGTGGTGGGCTCAGTCTACATCAGCGGGGCTCAGAATGAGCTCAGTGGAACCCAGATGTCTGACGTGCCAAGGCCTCGACCAGCCTCTGCGTGAGGACCTTTCTAAGCTTCATTTTTAAAGTTGAAAAAATATCGGCCCTTTCATTTCTGAAAAGCTCCACGGAAATATAGATCTGGCCAGGCTCTGTGGCTCAACCTGTCATCCCAGCACTTTGGGAGACCGAGGCGAGTGGATTGCCTGAGCCCACGGGTTCGAGACCCACCCGGGCAACTTGGTGAGACCTCGTCTCTACAATAAATAAAAAATTAGCCGGGTGTGGTGGTGTGCACCTCTACTTCCGGCTACTTGGGAGGCTGAGGCGGAAAGATCGCCGGAGCCCAGCAGGTCGAGGCTGCAGAGGCCGGGAGCGTGCCCCTGCGCTCCAGTCTGGGCGACGGAGTGAGACTCCGACACAAAAAACAAAAAAGAAAATATAGATCTAGTTCACTGTGAAAAAATTATTTAAAAAGTGAAACTATTTCTTCTCCTTCTTGCTCATCTCCCAACACACACGCGCGCACACGCACACACACACACACACACACACACACACACACACGCCCATATCCCCGCTGTCTGGGCTGCACAGTCAATCCTCAGCTGATCTTTCCCACATGAAAGGCAGAATCTTTCTCTTTTTAAAATAAAAAAATTAAAAATTAAATAAAAGAAAGAACCCTTTTCTCATGCATTTCCCACTCAGATAGTAATGACAACTCTGTCCTGAAGTCAAAAGGACCCACGAAGCTCAGGGGAGAACACTTGCATTACCATTCCCAAATCCCAACTCTTCCTTCCTGTCCCAGAGTTCTGAATCCTGGGCCATCTCCCAAGACTCGGGGTGCCTCCCCCCGGGAGGGGAACACAGCCCGCCCTAGGACTGTTCGTCCTGGTCGTGGGACTTGCTTCAGCCACGGCAATGAGTGGCCACGGCGGAGGCATGTGAGAGAACCATTAAGAGCCACTGCACGGCTTCTCCTGCCTGAGAATGGCATGTCCCAAATACGGACTTCTTTAACCCATGCCCTGGAAAGAAGAGCACGTGTGCAGAGCTCTGCAGCTGTGGCAGTGACCGGCTTCTGACTGGTAACGTGACCCGGAAATGCACCTTTGCTGGGGTAAGGCTCTTAGACTCAGGGCTATTTTGTTACTGCTGCAAAGCTGGCTGATGCACCCCTAGTTTCTGTCCCCTAGTTACTCTCTAGCGCTAGAGCAAAGGCAGATGGAGTTTCACCGCAGCCCTGGGAGGAAGGATCGGGGATAAGAATGAAATGATTCCACACCCAGGGAAGCCTTGGCTCCCCGGGTGACCATCAGTGAGGATTCTACTCTGTTCAGAGCTCTGTATCCCACCCCGAAGAGACCTGGACAAAAGGGAGGCGGAGAGGGAGCTGCCCGTGCAGGGAAGCCTTAAGGTTATGATACTAAAGAATCTGAATAGGAAAACCCCCAGAGAACTTGACTTTCCAATGACGTGCCACGTGTCAAGGAGAGAGACCTCCCACCACACACACCTCACCCGCCACCTTACCCTGGAGATGGTTCTGCTGAGCTGCCCGGTGATTCTGGACAAGTCCACTTCTGGGGTGAATATGTGGGTGAGACCCACTCGGGGAAGTATCTCTTCCAGGTTGTACGTTCCAGAAATGGAAAGCCTTGGCAAGTGCAGGTCCAGCAGGCTGGAGGGAGAATCAGAAAGAGATGCAGCTGTCTTGTTCCATCCCGTCTCGCCCTGCCTGCTGGGACCCCCAGCTGAGGGAGAGAGAAGTTTCTCAGGCAGGGGGCCGTCTGTCTTCCCATGACACTGCTTGCCATGGAAGAATGCTCCACGCCCCGTGCCCAGAGCTCCCTCCTCGGCGGACCTCATGGAACACCCCGTGGCTGGGTCTGAGAAGACTCGGGCACAGCTATGGCTTCATCATCTTTTTCACGTTTTGGGAGGTCTTTCTAGGGGCCCAGTGCTGGCCAGGTGTTTACAGGCCTTCACAGATGGAATCCAGCTCACAACCCTATAAGGTAAATGCTGATAGCCTGTTCCCACCTCCACTCCCAACTCATCAGCATGTTCTACTGGCTAACTCCTGAACTATAACCTAAATCCACCTACTGACGTGTCCCCAGGGCAAGCCAATGCTATCTCTCACAGCCATCTCAGCTTTCTCTGGTTTCCCTGGACGCCCCTCCCCTGGCCAGCTCCTTCCTTTCTTGGGATGTGTCTTCCTTCAGGGGTTGCTCTGGGCTGAAGTCTGGTCCTGAGTTCTAGCTGCTGCATAACAAGGCCTTGACAACCAAGTGGCTTAAAACAACCGCCTTCCTTTTCTCTGCAGGTTAACTGGGCTCAGCTGGGCGGTTCTCCTGCTGGAGTCAGATGGTAGCTGGGGCTGGAGCTGCCGGAGGCTCCTTGACTGTGTGTCTGGCTCTGAACCAGGCTGGCTGGACACAGTGAGGACCGAGCCGGCACTCTGTCTCCAGCAGCGTCTCCACAAGGCCAGCACAGGCCAGCAGCTCTGCCCAGTAACCCGTCTGAGCTTCAGTTCTCTCACCTGATAAATGACACAGTGATGTCCCCTCCCTGGGGCCATTGTGGGCATCTGATGAGGGACACGGGTGTCGGGCGGGGAGCGCCTGTCAAGGGAATCACGCTCCCTCTGGCAGGTGGGCCTTTGCCACCAGATGGCCACCTTCTCTGGGTCAAGTTCAGAAATGTCTTTGGACCCAGAGCAAACCTGATCTTTTCTCCCGGGAATGACTCTTCCCCTTAATTCTGGCTTGACAATTGCCTGGACACCTGCAAGCTTGACTAACTAAACACCAGCTTGGAAGCTTCTGTTGTTCATGAATTCAGCCTAGAGACCAATTCAGATG
This sequence comes from Carlito syrichta, assembly GCF_000164805.1. Lineage (NCBI taxonomy): Eukaryota > Metazoa > Chordata > Mammalia > Primates > Tarsiidae > Carlito > Carlito syrichta. Next base: position 147,227 of record NW_007074499.1, read on the forward strand.
AGAGACTCCCAGTGAGGTGGAAGGAGAGAGGTGAGAGGTCACATGAAAGTGGCACCATGGTTTTTACAGTGTCCTTGTTGATAGTCAATTCCTTGGAAAATGTTTTAGTTCAAAAAGAAGCACGTTTTAACGAGACACGCTGCTCTGCAGGAAGCCATGATTATTCTTAGGAATTTTTCTTGGTCTGAGTTTTTGGCTACACTTAATCACCTTCCGGCAATTTATTATTATTATTATCATTATTATTATTATTGTGGGGGAGAAACAGAGAAGCAGAAGGAATGGAGCTTGGGACCAGACAGACCCCTGGAAGGTGCAGCAACAGCCAGTGCGCAGTGAGCACGTGTTCTACACACCAACCCAAGTTCTCTGTAGTGACTCAATTAAGCCTCCAAGTAACCCAGTGAGGAAAGTGTCACATCCTTATATATTTTTTTCATTTTTATTTTCGATTTGGGGGCATGCATGTATGTTACATGGGCATATTGTGTAGTGGTGGGGATTGGTTCTCAGGTGGCCCGTTCCCCAGATAGAGAACACTGCACCCAATAGGTAATTTCTTTTTTTTTTTTGAGTTGAAATGTCACCCTGTCGCCCAGACTGGAGTGCAGTGGCATGCTCCCAGCTACCGCAGCCTCGACCTGCTGGGCTTAGGTGACCCTTGTGCCTCAGCCTTCCAAGTAGCCAGAACTACAGGTGCGCGCTACCACGCCCAGCTCATTTTTGATTTGTTGTAGAGATGAGGTCTCGCCAGGTTGCCCGGGCTGGTCTTGAACCCGTGGGCTCAGGCAATCCACTCGCCTCAGCCTCCCAAAGTGCTGGGGTGACAGGCTGAGTCACCAAGCCCGGCCCCAATAGGTAATTCCTGAACCCTGACTCTCCTCCCCCGTTCATTATCCTAAGTGAATGACCCAGAAACAGAAAACCAAACACCGCATGTTCTCACTTATACGTGGGAGATAAATGGCCACCCGGGTGCAAATAATAGACATGGGGAACACCAGGTCCTTACTTTTACAGCTGAGAAAACCCGGGGCCCCACGAGGTGAGACAATCGCCAAGACCACCCAGGCGGCAAAGGGCGAGAGAGTGAGCCCAGCCTAGAAGCTGGACTTCGGCAGTTGGCGTTGACCAAGGCCGCCCACGGTCCTGATCAAGGCCCTTCCGCTCCGGCACATACCACATACCTGGGCAGGAGCCGTCGGCTCCATTTCCTCAGGGTCTCCGGCTGCAGCGCGGCCTCTACCTGCTTCATTTTCCCCGGGTCGGGGAGGATCAGCAGCGCCCGGGCATTCCCGCTGTATTCTATCTGGAGGACGGTGCACGCCACCTCCTGGTCGTAGAGGAATCGGTGCATTTCCCTCTGGTGCATCATGGGGACCTGCAGGGAGGTCCTCTCGTCCACCAGGAAGCTCTCCTGTTTCGGGGTGTGGTAGCGATGGAAAGGATGCTTCCACTTGGCTGAGGACAGAACCCGTGGAACCGTGAGGCCACATTTCAAGAGAGTAGCTCTGGGCAGACATACACACAGCCGCCCTGGCCCAGTGACTTTCTCTCAGGTGCCAAAGCCTGAGACAAGGATGTGGCAGGAATGCAGACCGAGAGACCCGAACTTAGACCTGGCTCCGTCACTAGGGCGGGTGACCAAGGTAAGCTCTAATGGCCTCTGACTTGGTTCCTTTTCACAGGAACCTAGCTTTGAAGGGGCCGAAAGGTATTTCTGCCCGTAAAGCACCTTGGGCCGCGGGCGCACTTCTTGGGCCAGGGGGTACCTGATCTCAAAGTGAGACCCAAACTTTCCCTCTACAGTGACCATTTGTATACCCAACCCTGAATGGTACCCCACATCTTTAAAATAAAAATTTTAAAAACTTGTCACAAAAGTTCCTAAGAAATGAGGATGATTATTCCCAAGTCAGGAAGAGGAAATGAGCCTTTGTGAAGTCATTTAAACATTCCAGTCTGCAGAGCCATGAGGTGTCAGCCGTGGGATGGGAACGCCGCCTGACCCGGCAGCTCAGGCTGTTTGCAGAGTCGACCCTCCAGACAAAAGCCTGTAGGGACGCTCAGAGCGTCTCCCTTCACCCGCTCACTCCTGCTCCCTCATCGTCAAACTAAAAGATGAGAAAGAGTTCAGTTAATGGAATGTCTGCACGGTGCAAATGCCATTCAAATGCAGTTAGACATGCAGAATCTGTGGGTCATGGTCACGTCCACACATGCCGCATCTTCTCTTTTAGTTCTAATAATCCGTCCTCACAACCACTCCAGAAAGCGCTGGTCTTGATGATGGGAGGGGAGGACTGGGCATTCTGTCTTGCATGCCCAGACCTAATCAATGATCAAATATGGCTGGCGGTACGCCCAGAGCCACAACGTGGTTCAAGGCCACCGTCATGCTGACTCGGGATCGCTTTGAGACCCTCCCAGCTGGTCGCTCCTCTCCAACCCTTCCTCCCCTCCAAACCATCTTCTGAATTGTAGCCCACCCAACTTCCTAAAGCAGATGCGACTGAGTCACTCCACACTTAAAACTCTTGACGATCCTGAGGTTCCTGGGTAAAGTCTAGGGTCCCAGCAAGGTTCCTGCTTCCTCCTGCATTACCGCTCTCGACCCTTCCCTGGAATTCTTCTACCGTGTTGATGTTCCAGCCCTGCTAATGTGTTTCAGTTCTTCGAACCCGCAGGGGTCTGCCTCTTCCCTGGACCTTTCCCCATGCGGCTTTTCCCAACCTGAACCCTCATTGCCTGAGTAGACAACCCGCTTCTCGTGTCTCATGGCTCTTTTGCCAGGAAGCCTTCCCTCCTCTCTAAGTCCAGATGGATGTCTCTTTCGAGAGCTCCATGGAACCCACTCAGCATCCTGCTGCGTGCGTCCCCTCCTCACCTGTTTCCGATCCACATGGACCGAGCCACCCAAGGATGGGAACACTCGGCCTGAGTTACAGATTTCCCCAAGAGGTCAGCCAGGAGCCTGTTGCCGTCTCTCTGCAGAGAGACCATCTACTTGCCGCCTGGGCAGGTCCTTACCTTTGAAGAAGATATAATTTGAGATGACCAAGAGCGTGTCTCGGTCGAGCTCCTGGAGGCAGTCCGCGATCTGCCCATATGTCTGCTTTCGCACGTAGTCTTTGATCTGCCTCCCGGTGGTCGCAGAGTCCGTGAAGTTGGCAGAAAACGCCAAAGCTCCGTAGAGCTCCTTGCTGCGGTCCAAGAAGCGCTGCTGAGGCTTCAGCTGCTTGTCCAGGAACAGGGAGGTGCCTGCTTGTAGTTCAAGTTTGGGACTGGGCAGGTCGAGGGTGCGGATCAGGTTCTGGAAGCCCTGGTGAATCTCGGCTTCTGGGGTTTCTGTGAGGTTGAAGCCGAGACCCTCCAGGATCCGAGCTGGGGTGTCCGCTTGGGCCCCCAGAGAAAGCAGGGCCAGGGTGGTGGAGATGCCCACCGGGGAGAAGAAGATGTTCCCAGCGGTGTCTGTCGCCAGTTGCCGATACAAACGCAAAGCAAAGCTGGTAATGGTGGGCGTGACCTTGTGGTAGGCGGGGGCTGACGCTGAGAACGGATGGCTGGGGCGTCCAGGCCCCTCCGGATCCTTAACTCCATGGGCCGAAAGGGGCTGACAGTGGACACAGGCCAGGATCCCTGCCCCCAGCAGCCACGTGCAAGCCGGCCCCATCCTCTGAAAACAAGAGGGTGGACACGTCACTCTCCTTCCCAAGTAATGCCATGGTTCTTTACTGCTTATACAGCCACCCCCACTATTCACGCTATGCTCCACGGACCCGCCAAGGACAAGGGCATAGGCAATTAGGGCTCGGGACACTGTCCTCCAAGGCTTCAGCCAGGGCATGACCCTTCACCCACTTTGCATGTTGACAAGTCTCCGAGATGTTAAGTAAAGGTCTCCGGGCTGTAAAAACAAAGAAACAAACGTTCATAGTCTACACTCCCTCCCTTCTCCATTCCTGACTTTATTTTCTTTCTTCTTTCCAGTCATTCTTTAGTCATTCATTCAGTTTCAAGGGTCTAGCTGGTCTGAGAAGTGCATTCAGGCCTCGCTATTCCATGGGGAAAAGAAGTCAGCCAAACCTCTGACTTTGTAGAGTTGGGGTCTAGTGGGGGTGATACTCAAGAGCTTAATAAGCAAACACGTATGTGAGTACCAACCACGAAGAATGATCCAGAGCCAGGAATGCTTCCGGACTCTGCCAAGGGGTGAGGCTGGGTCTCCTGCACCTAGGGGTGGCGGTGACCACGCTCTTACCCATTGCGGGGACAGGTTGATGTGCAAAACTTCAACCAGACCCTGGAAGACGTGCGGCCCCGCGCTCTTGCTGTGTCATTAGCTGGAGGGTGGACGTGGCGGTTGGCTGTTAGTGCAGGAGTGAAACAGTGGAAGGACTAACACGGCTAACTCTGTTTTTGTTGAAGGGGCCTCTGGCCTCTGTTCATGCTTGCAGTAGGCTAGGACAATTTTGAAACTCTGGGAAGATAATGCTGGAACCAGTCTGCCCCAAGTATGCAGCTGTCTGGGCTAAGGGGAGGATGTAGCCACTTAGCATGCGTTGTTCAGACTTACAGGAGCACTGTGACCTGACCAAGGACAGAGAAACTTCCCACCCTCTTCAGACCCTCCCTGGTACCCAGATGTCTGCAGCCATTGGTCACGTCTTGAGCCCATACCAATGGGAACGTTATGGCACATGGCGTTTTCCATCGGAGATACATTTTCTGGTCCATGACATCAGTGGGTCTGAGGGATCCCACAAGAAGCTGACTCCCCGGAGAATGCAGTTTCCACATCCTGATGAAGTGGATCCCAACCAATCAGTGACCACGCTTTTCCAACAGCTCACTCTCACAATCCCCTTGAAAACTCCAGCCCAAATATCTTCGAGGAGACAGTTTGGGGGACATTAGCCCACCATCTCCTCAGGCTGCCTGCTCTTGGGTAAACCCGTTTTCCTTCCACCAACCCTCATCTCTAGAGTTTGGCTTTTGAACATCGAGCTGCGTGGGGACCGTGTGGATGAGGACAGCCCACGAGGGATGGCAAAACAGAATGGATGGCGCCTGGGAGGAGTGGTGAGAGGGAGACGGACTCTGTCTCCATGTCTCCGTCAAGCCTGTTAGCTGGGACGCCTCGTGTCACACGCAGGGGCCGAAACCTCTGTCTTTCTTGCTGCCGGGGTGTTGGGAAAATGCCTGTCATGGCCTGAACTGTGTCTGCCAGAAAGTCATATGCTGAAGTCCCAGCTCTCAGGACCTCAGACCATGATCCTGTTTGGAAGTCGGGCCCCTGGAGATGGAATTCGTTATGTGAAGGTGAGGTCATTAGGGTAAGCCCGTATTCCAGCATGCCTGGTGTTCTTGTAAGAAGGGGCAATTGGGACACAGACATGCACACAGAGAGGGCACCACATGACAAGAAAGGCAGAGACCGGGGCGATGCTTCTACAAGGCAAGGAGCGCCGGAGACCGCCAGCAAACTAGGAGAGAGGCAGCGTGGGAGAGAGGCCTGGAGTTCCCTCCAGCCTCAGAAGGAACCAACCCTGCAGATACCTTGACCTTGGACTTTCAGTCTCAGAACTCTTTCGTTTAAGATACTCAGCGTGCGGAACTTTGTGAAGGCAACCTTTGCAAACAAATACAGCATCTCATGCGCTTCATTTTACGTTATCGATGTGCCAGAAGACACTTCTGTCCACTTCTAGGTGGTCAACATGGTGCAGGAGCTGGAAGGCCCTGGCTCTGGGGCAGGGAACGTGGCCCAGGCTGGAGAGAAGCCACAGACTGGACAGTGTCAGTCCTGCCTGTGTCCTGGGCCCCTCGTTCCCATCAGCCACCTCCACGCGTCCTCCAGAGGATTGCGGCCCCAGTGCCACCTGGACCCGTCCACGCCTTGGTGTCCGCAGAAAGGGGAGCTGTCCCCTTCTGCTCCCTTCAAAACTGGCCCTTCCCCCACTCTGCACACAGCAGCTGTGCACAGCCGGCCACCTCATCAGTGCTTGCTGGTTTATCCTGACACCATTTGGGTCTTAACCAGCACCTGCAATACTTTTTTGCCCAAACCAGCAAAATGGTTTTGCAGACGGTTTATAGCCCCTGGCGCCCTAAATACCCCGCCAAACCACAAGGTCTAGCTGTCCGGGAGGGACAGAGGTAGCCCCGTTATCTACTGTGTTGAAACGCGCTTGCTGGTCAAAGGGCTGCAGGCACGGCCCCAAGTTCCCAAGGCCACAGCCCGCCTCCCTCCAGCACAGCTCAGCGTGGGTGGCTTCAGGACGGTTTCAACACTTCAGATTTTTCTCTTGCTGGAAAACTGAGAAGATGCAAAATGATTGAAAAATTGGTCTGCCCTGGATAAAATAAGGAAAGTGACTGCGATAAGACTATTTCTGGTTTGTTCTTTCTTTTTTCTTTTTTTGAGTTGGAGTCTCACTCTGTTGCCCAGACTGGAACGGCCACTGCAGCCTCAACCTGCTGAGCTCTGGCGATCCTTCTGCCTCAGCCTTCCGAGTAGCCAGAATTACAGGCACGTGCTACCATGCCTGGCTGATTTGTTATTTATTGTAGAGATGAGGTCTCACCAAGTTGCCCAGGCGGGTCTCGAACCCGCGGGCTCAGGCAAATCCACTCACCTCAGCCTCCCAAAGCGCGGGATGACAGGCTGAGCCACCGAGCCCGGCTGTTCTTATCTTGTTGAACTCAGAACCATTTCCTATCCCCACTGCACCCCAAGGAGCCCCAGATTTGCGGGAGGGCCTGCTTCCTAGAAGGGCCTGAATTGTAGGTCAGGGGTCCTGGCTGGAATCCAGGCCCTGCAGGAACTCACTGGGTGACACCGTGCAAAGGAACCTCTTGGAAACCCAGTGTCTGCATTTGCAAAATAAATGTTCTTCTGGGGAGTGAGGCTGCTTCAACACGATATGACCAAGCAAGTAAAAAGGTCATAATCGTAGTTTTCTTCTGTTCTACCCAAGCTGGGTGTAGCGGGACCCAATTCACTGCCTGACACCCTATCCCAGAGGAAAATTAAGAACTCTGTTCACAGATGATCACGCTCTTCTTATTAAGGGTTTATCATGGGATATTAGAGACATTGCATCACTGATTCCCAGCAAGGAGTGGGGAGAAAGTGTGAAGGGAGTCCCGTGGTAATTTGCATCAGCTCAGTGACAGAGTGGGTGGTCATGGGACTGGAGTTTCAGTAGGGGAGAGCCGGCAGCAGAAGCCTCTGGAATGCCCAGAACAGTCACATGCAATGCGGAGTGGTCCTGCCCGGAGGTCCCAGTGCCCCTGCTGAGAGACGTTTGCTTGATCCTATTCAACGCAATCCTGCCATCCCGAAGACACAGGGGTCATCTTCCCCTATTGCACACGGGGGCAGGGGACGGCTGCCTCAGTGCCAGGACAAACACCGGTAAGAGGCAGAAGCAAGGCTCAAGCCACAGACCCAGGTTTCCAAGCCGAATCCTTCCATGTGACAGAGCTTCTAGTGAATCTGCTACAGCAACGTTGCCATTTTGCTTTGAGATGCAGCGTTCGTTCTGTTGTCTTGGCTAAGTGCCAGGAGTATCTGGAACTCCTCTCTCAGATTTCTTGAAGGCCAAGTGTTCCATAAAAGGTGATTGAAAACCTGAACTAATTCCTCCTTCAAGACTCAGAGGCAGTACATGGCTGCATGTTTTCTTCAGGGGACTTACTTCTCCCATCCCTACTGTCAGAGAGATAGAGAGAGGAGAGAGAGAGGCTGAGGCTGAGACGGATAGAGAGAGAGAGAGAGAGAGATAGAAAGGAAGACCGAGGGTGACACAGAGAGACACACACACACAGAAAGACAGAGAGAGTACAAGACAGAGACAGAGAGAGACCGAGTGTGAGACATACACACACAGAGATAGAGAGAGTGAGACAGAGAGAGTGAGAGAGAGACACAGAGAGAGTGCAAGATCGAGGCAGAGAGAAAGAGAGAGAAAGAGACAGAGAGAGAGAGACAGAGAGAGAGAGACAGAGAGAGAGAGAGAGATCAAGAGTGAGACCGAGAGAGAGAGACAGAGACAGAGACAAAGAGAGTGTGAGACAGAGTGTGTGTAACACAGACACACACACACACAGACAGAGACAGAGAGAGAGAGAGAGAGAGACCAAGAGTGAGACCGAGAGAGAGACAGAGAGAGTGCGAGACAGAAAGAAAGTGAGAGAGAGTGTGTGTGAGACAGACAAACAGACAGACACACACACACAGAGAGAGAGAGAGAGAGAGAGCCCGAGGGGGCAGCCGCTGCCTCCGGCGTGGGCACAGCTGGTACTCACAGAGCAGGTGCCGAGCGGGCTGGGCCTTCAGCATGTGCCGCCTCCTTCCACAGGAAATGGGGCTCGGAGTCCGCAGCAGCCGGGTCAATATTTGCCCGGGCCGTTCCTGGAACGGGCACGAAGTCAAGGTGCAGCAAGCAGGAAGGGTCCTCTTCTGAGCGTCTGTCCCGCTGCCTGTCCTCCAATGAGCGCGGGACCCGCGAGGTCCGAGGACGGCCTGACGCCGGCAGCGCCAGCAGGGACGGCGGCGAGGCTGGGCTGGTGCTCTGTGTGGTCCGGCCGTGCTCGGCATGGATCACCCTCGCAACCGAATGCGAGGGAGCCACTGCCACCCCTGCTTTACAGCTGGGAGACTGGAGCCCAGCGAGGCTTTTTGCTTGTTTATTTTTTGAGTCAGAGTCTCACCATGGCCCAGGCTGGAGGGCAGTGGCATGCTCACAGCCACCGCAGCCTCGACCTGCTGGGCTCAGGTGATCCTTCCATCTCAAGTACCTGGAGCTACAGGCACGCACCGCCACGTCCGGCAAATTTTTTTGATTTGTTGAAGAGACAAGGTCTCACCAGGCTGCCCAGGCCGGTCTTGAACCTCTGGGCTCAGACAATCCTCTTGCTTCGACCTCCCAAAGTGCTGGGATGACAGGCGTGGGCCACCACGCCCAGGCCCTGCAAGGTTAAACAGCCCGCTCTCAGGTGGGGGTGGGTCCACTGAGAAAATGATCTGACCCCCCAGTCTAAGCCCTTACTACCACTCCAAATCATCCCAGCATTGTGTCGACACTTTGAATAAATATAATCTGTGTACAGAAAAAAAGACTGGAAGGAAATTCAGCAAATAGAGCAAAACCCTTCCTTCTGCCCCTCTGTCCCACTTCCACAGAGTGGGGTCACCAGTCCTGCTCCCCACATCTCCCAGTACCTAGAACAAAGCCAGGAATGAAATGGATGGCTGTTTGTGATGGACTCTCTTGGTGGAGTTGAGCTTCTTCTTTGTAAAGTTTTGTGCTCTCTGAATTTCTTACAAAGGGCATGTACCTTATTTATAATAAAATCCAATAAAACTTTATTGCTAAAATGGAGCATTATTTAATCATACAAGTCACGCTTATTGTACAATCAAAGCTGGTTCAGGCTGGCACGGTGGTGCCCATCAAGAGGTCCTTTAAAAACGCAGAGTCCACTGGGGGCCAAAGCTGAGCCTTTGGCGACTTTCACACTGGGCTGGGACGGTTATCCTTGATATTCTGTGGTTGGTGACTTTGAATTCATGGGCTAAACTGATGACCCAAGCCGACTGCCCCTGCGCCCTGTTTCCCCGGAAATGCAGGGGAAGGGTGATTCTGCAGACCCTCCCACCACCAGCCCCAGCCCTGCAGGGCCACCCCACCTTGCCGCTTCCCACACGGCACTGAAGGCTCTTGCCGCCCACACCACGTTCCACCTTCCTGTTGCCTTGGGCTCCCTGTGGGGTCCGGTCGGGGGGGGGTGTCCCCTTCCCTTGGGAACCCAAGTCATCGACTGTTCTTTTGAGGACAGTTGTCTCTGTGTCTGCCGTCTTACCAGACCTGATTGAAACGCGTTTCCGTGCATAATTCGAGGTACGCTGAAAAACAAACGTGACGCATAGGCTCTCAGAAAACAGAGCTGTGACCTTCCCAGGCTGATGGAAGCGGCCTGTGACTGTGTCGGGCCTGCTTGCTAGCATACGTGCGAGTGGCCACCTGGACGCCACCTGAGGCTGCTTGCCTTTTTAAAAATATTATTTGAAGCCAGGTTCGGTGGCTCAGCCTGTCATCCCGCGCCTTTGGGAGGCTGAGGTGAGTGGATTGCCTGAGCCTGCGGGTTCGAGACCTGCCTGGGCAACTTGGCAAGCCCTCATTTCTACAAGAAATCGAAATATTAGCCGGACGTAGTAGCGCACGCCTGTAGTTCCATCTACCTGGAAGGCTGAGGTGGAAGGATCGCCAGAGCCCAGCAGGTCGAGGCTGCAGTGGCTGGGAGCGTGCCACTACCCTCCAGCCTGGGTGACAGAGTGAGACTCCAACTCAAAAAAAAAAAAAATTTTTATTTGATTTTAAAGATGTGGTTATAATTCAGCATTAGGTGTACAAGTGGGCACCATACAGGTCAAGTTTGGGCCTCACTTTGGTCCCCACTGCGCCGGGTTTGCCATCAGGTGCCCTGATTGACGTTGTGTGCCCCTACCCAAGTGTCCCGCTACTGCCAATCCCTTTCTTGTAGTGTTACGGTAAGTGCTCAGGGTCCGCTTATGAGTGAGAACATGTGGTGCTCCATTCTTTGTTTCTGTGAAAGATCACGGAGTATGACAGACTCTAAATCCATCCAGATGGCTGCCAAGTCCATGATTTTGTCCTTTTTTATGGTTGCGTAATATTCCATTGTGTATATGTGCCACACTTTTTTAATCCAGTCCACTCTCGACGGGCAGCACAGTTGGTTCCGTGTTTTTGCTATTGTGAACAGTGCTGCAATAGACATGCGTGTGCAGGTATCTTTCTTATGGAATGATTTGAGTTCCTCTGGGTATATTCCAAGAAGGGGGATTGCAGGGTCATATGGAAGGTTGAGTTTTAGATCTTTTAGGAATTGCCACACTCTTTTCCACAGAGGCTGCACTAGTTCACACTCACACCGACAGTGTAGAAATGTTCCCTTTTCCCCGCATCCTCTCCAGCATCTGTTGTTTTCTGAGTTACTGAAGACAGCCATCCTGACTGGAGTTAGGTGGCATCTCAGAGTGGCTCTAATTTGAATTTCTTTGATGATCAGAGAGCCTGAGCACTTTTTCATGTATCTGTGGGCTGCTCGTGTATCTCTTTTTGAGAAGTCGTTAGTCCACCTTTTTTTTGAGTTGGAGTCTCACTCTGTCGCCCAGATTGGAGTGCAGTGGCCACTCCCGGCCACCGCAGCCTCGACCTGCTGGGCTCCGGCGATCCTTCCGCCTCAGCCTTCCGAGTAGCCGGAACTACAGGCGCACGCTACCACGCCTGGCTAGTTTTTGATTTATTGTAGAGACGAGGTCTTGCCAAATGGCCCGGGTGGGTCTCGAACCCACGGGCTCAGGCAATCCACTCGCCTCGGCCTCCCGAAGTTCTGGGAATACAGGAGGAGCCTCCGAGCCCAACCCTGCCCACTTTTTATTAGGGCTGTTTATTCATGTCTTTTGCCCACTTTTTATTAGGGCTGTTTGCTTTTTTCTTTTGGCACAGTTGAGTTCCCTGTAGATCCTGGATGCTAGGCCTTTGTCAGACATGCCGTTGGCAAATATCTTTTCCCATTCTGTGGGCTGTCTCCTTGCTCTCTTGAGGGTTTCTTTTGCTTGGCAGAAACTTTCCAGTTTGATGAGGCCCCATTTGTCTATCTTATCTCTTATGGCATGGGCTTTTGGGGTTTTATCAGGAATTGGTTGCCTATTCTGATTTCCATAAGGATGTCTCCTGTGATTTCTAAGGTTCTTTTAGTTTGAAGTTTTACGTTTAGGTCTTTGATCCTTTTAGAGTTGATTTTTGTGCATGGTGATAGGCAGGAGTCCTGTTCGTTCTTTTGTATGTGGTCAGCCAGTTTTCCCTGCACCTTTTACTGAATAGGTTCTTCTCTCCTCAGTGGTTGTTGCTGGACACTTTGTCGAAGATGGGGTGGTTGAGAAATTGAGATTTTGCTTCAGGAAACTCTACCCCATTCCATTGGTCCATATGCCTGTTCTTGTACTAATACCAGACTAATCTGATTATTGCAGCCTTATGATAAAGTTTTTCTTTTTTTTTTTGGAGTTGGAGCCTTACTCTGTCACCCAGGCTGGAGTGCAGTGACCGCTCCCGGCCACCGCAGCCTCGACCTGCTGGGCCCCGGCGATCCTTCCGCCTCAGCCTTCCCAGTAGCCGGAATTACAGGCATGCGCTACCACGCCCGGCTGATTTTTGGATTTATGGTAGAGATGAGGTCTCGCTGCCCAGGTGGGTCTCGAACCCGCGGGCTCAGGCCATCCACTCTCCTCAGCCTCCCAAAGGCGCGGGATTACAGGTTGAACCACCGAGTGTGATAACTCCTGCTTTGTTTCTTTTGCTGAGGATTGTTTTTGCTATTCGTGGATGTTTATGTTTCCATATGAATCTCTGTATTGTCATTCCCAGATCCGAGAAGAATGATGTTGGTTACTTAATGGGTATAACATTGAATCTGTAGATTTCCTTGGGTAGGATGGACATCTCAACCATGTTGATTCTTCCAATCCACAAGCATGGAATATTTTTCCATTTGCTTGTATTGTCTTTGATTTCTTTGAGCAGTGTTTTGTAGTTTTTTGTTTTGCTTTGGTTTGAGTTAGAGTCTCCCTCTGTTGCCCAGACTGGAGTGCAGAGGCACGCTCCCAGCCACCGCAGCCTCTACCTGCTGGGCTCCGGCGATCCTTCTGTCTCAGCCTTCCAGGGAGCCAGAATGACAGGTGCGCGCTACCACATCCGGCTAATTTTTGATTTATTGTAGAGACGAGGTCTCACCAAGTTGCCTGGGTGGGTTTTTATAGTTTTCATTGTAAAGGTCTTTCACTCCTCTGGTTAGGAAGATGCCAAGGTATTTCATTTTTTTGTGGCTATTGTGAATGGGATTGTGCTTTTTATTTGGTTCTCTGCCTGTTTTTGGTTGGTGTATAAGAATGCGACTGTCTTTTGCACGTATATTTTGTACCCTGAGACTTTGCCGAAGTTCTTTATCAATGCAAGGAGGTTTTTGACAGATTCTCTTGAATTTTCTTTGTATAGGATCATATCGTCAACAAGGAGGGATAAGTCAACTTCCTCTTTTCCTACTTGGCTACCTTGATTTTCTTCTCTTGTCTGACTGCTCTAGCTAGGGCTTCCAATACAATGCTGACTAGAAGGGGTGAGAGTGGGCAGACTTGTCTTGTTCCGGTTTTCAGGGGAAATGCTTCCAAATTCTGTCTGTTTAGCAATATATTGGGTGTGGGTTTGTCATAGATGGCTCTTATTATTTTGAGGTGCGTTCCCTCTATGCCTGGGTGTTCAGAGGTTTGTTTTTTTAAAAAAATTAAGAATGGATGCTGGATTTTATCAAAAGCTTTTTCTGCATCTAATGATATAATCATGTGGTTCTTTTTACATGTGCTGATGTATTTCATTACATTTATGACCTTGCAGATGCTAAACCAGCCTTGCATCCTGGGAATGAAGCCTACTTGGACATGGTGGACGATTTTTGAGATATGTTGTTGGATTCGGTTTGCTAGAATCTTGTTGAGAATTTTTGCATCTATGGTCATCAGGGATATAGACCTGTAGTTCTCTTTCTTTGTTGGATCTTTAATCGTTTTGGGTATCAGTGTAATGTTAGTTTCGTAAGATGATTTGAGGAGAATCCCGTCTTCCTCGATTTCTGGAACACTTTCAGTAGGATTGGGATCAGCTCCTCCTTGTGTGTTTTGTAGAATTCTGCTGGAAAGCCATCTGATCCAGGGATTTTTTTGGTAGGTAGCTTTCTAATGATAACATCAGATTCCTGGGTTGTTATTGTCTGTTTGAGGTCTTAACTCCTTCTTGTTTCAACTTTGGGAAGTTGTGTGAAGTCCAAAAGTCCTCCATTTCATTGAGGTTATTGAGCTCGTTCCCATACAGGTGTTTCCATCCAGCACAGTAGACTCTGATAATCTTTTGTATTCCTTTGGGGTCAGTGTGACTTGATTGTATTTCTGATTGTGTTTATTTGGGCTTTTTCTCTCTTTCTCTTGGTCATTCTGGCTAGGCGTCCATCGATCTTGCTTATCCTTTCAAAGAAACAGCTTTTTGTTTCGTTGATTTTTTTTCTATGATATTTGTACCTTCTATGTCCCATATTTGGGCTTTACCTTGGTGATCTGGATTCTTCTGTTGAAGGTAGGGTTTTGGTGGTCTTATCTTTCCAGCTCCCTTAGGTGATTTGTTAGGCTGTCAACTTGTGATCTTTCTATTTTCTTGATGCGTGTTCAAAGAGATAAAAATTCCCTTCTTAGTGCTGCTTTCATGGCATCCCAGAGGATTTGGTAAGATGTGTCTTTATTTTCATTTGTTTCCAGGAATCTTTTAATTTCCATTTTGAGTTCTGCATTGACCCAGGAGTTATTCAGCATCATGCTGTTTATGTCCATGCCTTTGTGGGTTTGGGGGAATTTTGTTGGTATTGATATTCAGGTTTTATTCCATTTGTGGTCTGACAAGGTGCATGGCAGCATTTTGATCTTATGAAATCTGTTTACGCTTGATTTCTGGCTGAGGAAGTGGTCGATCTTGGAGTAAGTGGTGATGTGGTGATGAGTAGAATTTATATTCTGTGGTCGTCGGGTGGAGTGTTCTGTAGGTGTCTATTAATTCCATTTGGCCGAGCATCAAGTTGAGGGACTGAATCTCCTTGTCGACTTTTTGCCTTGATGATCTATCGAGGGTTGAGGCTGGCTTTCATTGCAAGGTGCCACCTGGGAGCAGGTCTATAGGCCAGGGAGACCGACAGCCTCACCCACCCCAACTACTAGGGCTCCCGAAAGTGCCCAGAAAGAACTCGTGAACCACAGAATGGTGACTGGTCACTTCTTCACACCGGCCACCTTCCGTGTGACATTGCGGGATGTTCTGTCTTCTCTTGGAAACCCGTCTGACCCTGTGTGCTTCTGGGAGGGCAGGATGGTGGCTTCTCCACAGCACCCTCCAAGGAGTACCGAGGGCGGAGAGCTGGGTATTAATATTAATATTAAAGCTCGGAACGGGCAGCGTCTGGGAAACCCAGGGCTGGAGCCCTGCCACTGGGTTTTGGGCTGCTGCCACCCAGGGAGGCCCTGTGGCCTGATGTCTTGCTTTTGCTCTGAGAGTCAGCTCTTCTATCAGGGTGTGGGGCCAAGAGGAGAGTCCTTGGAGGCAACTGCTGGCTCTCCAGCATAACTCTCTCTGTCCAGCTTCTTCCCATGTCAAAGAGTGTGGGAAAGCCCTCTGAAGTGGTTGGGAGCACTGGCACCCAAGAAAAGGAATCTTTGGCTCTGATAGGAGCAGGGGCTGGGCAGGAGGCTAGGAGACACCCTCGGGGCATGGTGGAGACCCCTCAAAGGGCACGAGCGGCCTTTGCGGTGGGACTGTCTTGGCCCACTGTGCGGTGTCCAGCTCTCAGGACTCAGAGGATGGGGCCTGACCGCTGTCACTGCACCAGCCGGGAGGAGGCTGAGTGCTAGGAGGGCTGCCTGCATGGGTGACACCATTAGAGTCAGGACGGCAGCCAGCGAGGGTTGGAAAAATATTCTGTCCCCGCACACCGGTCCTGGCCAACTGGCGTCCTGGCCTCCCCAGCCCAGACTCCCTTTGGCCAACAATGCCCTCCACCACGATCTCCTTGGTTCCACCGCATTTCTTTCATCTGTGACACACGATGCCCCTGACTCACCGCCTTTGTGTACACCAAGCCCCCCGGCCCGCCTCTTACCCCCTCGGCCGTGCTATTCAGCATCTCACGGCACTTGCCATCATCTGCTCCGATTCTGCTTATTCACAGGTTTTGTTTTATTGCTTTTGTAGGGAGGTCTGTCTCCCCCACGCCCAATAGGCCAGGGACCTTGGTCGTCTGACTACCCCTAGCCAATATGAAGTGCTCAGTACGCTTTTGTTGAATGAAGGGAGGATTTCATGCAGCTGCTGAGATATGGGATGCCAACAGGTGAGTTGGCCCAGGTGTCGCGCTCACGTGGGGACCCTACAGGCGGGCGGGAGCTTCGCTGCCAGCTGAGTCCACACTCTGGTTTTACCGGGTCAGTACGTCAGTTCTGCAGTAGAGGTGCCCTGACCTACAGGACAACATTTCCAGGGACTCCAGGGAGTGGACACAGGCCAACCCAGCAATATTCTGGGAAACTGGCCACCTGGGAGGATTTGTGGGAAGGGCACTGGCGAGGGTTCAGGGCATTGGCTTGTGGCCAGGATCTCTGTTGATGGTTTGGTGGTGAGTCTCAGAAGTGACATCCCGGCCAGTGAATGCACCTCCGGTGGGGCCACGGGGACCCTCAGAACAGGATGAGACACGTGGCGTGTTACTTTCTGGACTGCATCAGTCAACGGGTCTTTCCCACCTAGGATTTGGTAGGGTTTTCAACTTTCCCTAGGAAGAGAATACAACCTGTGGCTTCACTGATAATTATCAGAAGGAAGGGTCTGTTGAAAAAGACGGCAGGAGAGGGGGGGCCGTCCTTTGACCGGGCTGCGAGCTTGGCGGCGGAGGCTGCCACGGCTTCAGTGCCCACCTCACTGACATCCAGCACAGCCTTGTAGGTTGCCTGCCAAGGAAAAACAAGCATCAGTGGCCCCTACAGAGACGGCTTTACCGAACGAGTTCTGGTGTTTTGCCGGGAGCGGCGATGCCTGCCTCGAAAGCCTTCCAGATTGGGGATGCCAAGCGCCTGGCACTGGATTTGCTCTGTACGTTGCAGCTGGGGTGGGCTACCGGCCCACTGGCCCTTGGCATGGGGTTGAATGGTTGCAAATACAGGGCAGAAAGGTCCGGGTTTGAGCCTCAGTTCTGCCACTTCCTCTTGCGAGAGTTACTTAGAGGTCACCTGCTTCTGTTCCCAAATCTATAAAAGTGAATAATAGCCGGGCTCGGTGGCTCAGCCTGTCATCCCGCACCTTTGGGAGGCTGAGGTGAGTGGACGGCCTGAGCCCGCAAGTTCGAGACCCGCCTGGGCAACGAGACCTCATCTCTACAATAAATCAAAAAATCAGCCGGGCGTGGTAGTGCATGCCTGTAATTCTGGCTACTCGGAAGGCTGAGGCGGAAGGATCGCCGGAGCCCAGCAGGTCGAGGCTGCGGTGGCCGGGAGCAGCCATTGCACTCCCCAGTCTGGGCGACAGAGTGAGACTCCAACTCAAAAAAATTAAAAAAGCGAATAATGATTATCTGTGGCCCACGAGGTTATGGGGGAAGCCAAAGGTGATTAGACAAAGCCAGTGCTCATGTTCCGGTGAGCAACAGTAATTGCTGCAACTCCTGCAAAGCTGGGACGTGGGCTGGTGTTAAGAAGGCTGGGTTCCTTCCTTGTCTTCTAGGGAAAAGACGTAACCTGGACTTCCTGTATGCCTGCACTTCAGCAAGGTTGTGAATGCTTGTAATTATAAGCGCTTTTTTATAGGAGCACAGAGGCATTTTCCTTGAAGAAAGGTACAGCATACCTACCGTATTCCAGTGGGGCTTTTTCTGCGTCCCCCCAAAACCAATGGAAAACCCAGGACTGCTTCTATTATAGCCCCTTACCAAAATAAAATTTTAGGTCAGGGATCAGAGTCTCACTCTGTCACCCACTCCCAGCCACCGCAGCCTCGACCTGTTGGGCTCCGGCGATCCTTCCAACTCAGCCTTCCGAGTAGCCGGAATTACAGGTGTGTGCTACCACACCCGGCTGATATTTGCTTTATTGTAGAAATGAGGTCTTGCCAAGTTTCCGGGTGGGTCTCAAACCTGTGGGCTCAGGCAACATACTGAGTTTTAAAAATCACCTCTCTCTCTCTCTTTTCTTAAACACCGAAGGCCAAACACACACCTGCAGGGTATCCATGGCCTACAGGCAGCCAGGTGACATCTGTGTGGGGACTTGAAGTTGAGAGGGGAGGTCATTGAGGTCAGACGGCACCTGCTTGGGGTCAGTGGCTGCCTGCTGAGGACACAGTGTGAAGAGGGACCCCGGGTGTGTCAGAGGCATGACGGCCGTGAAGCCACAGGGTTCGGCCAGGCTGTGGCCTCAGAGAAATCTCGGGGCCTCTCTTTCCTTCTCCATGGGGTGAGAATGCTGCACTTGCCCGTCTCTGCAGGCACTTCCAGCTCAGACTTTCTCGCAAATATTCATCTCAACCAACTCACTTTGGAAAGCTGCAGGAGGCCTCTTGTTGTGATTCCAGAAAAGTCAGCGTTCTTGCCAAAGGCATCATGGACGCCCATCTTCGGGAGGACTGTCTCCAGGCCATAGGAGGCGGACATGGAGAACCTGGGGAGGAACACGTGTAGCCACCTGTGGAAAGGGAGAGGACAGGTGAGCGCCCGTGCCCATGGCGTCTCCAGCTCTGCTTCCAGGTGCCATCCGAGGAGATGTCGTCTTTCCCTGGGCACCGCGGGTGGCTGCTGGGGTCGACATGTCCCAGGAAAACGACTCAGGCTGCCCCGAGAAGTAAGCTTCCAGTTGAGTGAGTCCAGCGCCACATTGTGCAAGACAGGAAGGGGCCCGAGGATGAGGAAGGTGTGGGGGGAGAGGCCGGCCCGTCAAGGAGCCAACGGGCGATACCCGTGGAGACGTCGACAGCAGTGGAATCTCATGGACCACCTGCCCCCCAGCCCGCCCCACGAGGAGCCCTGCTAAGCCCCTCGAGCAGCAAGACCCAGGAGAGCTCCCCAGGACGGGGGGAAGAGTCCGTCCTTGCCCATCCAGGAGGGGAAACCGCTCACAGGGGAAGGGAATCTTTATTTGCAGGCGATTTACATGTAGATGACCACATGAGGCTAGCGGTTCTGGCATTAGGCTGCCAACTCCAGAGTTCGGCGTGGAGTTGTCCTCCCGGGCAGTGATTTCTCTGGACCGACACAGCCCACATTTGTTGAGCACTTACTGTGTGTCGGACACGGTCCCAGGCCCCGTCGGTCACATCCCCCCATTTTGAAGATGACAGAGCTTGGCATCAGTGCTCTGCACAGGGTCTCAGATATGGAAGCCCAGCCGCGCGGGGTGGATCTGAAGGCGTCTTGCGCCCTTACGCCGTGGACAGCTCTCCTGTCGCTGTCCCCTGGCTCGTCTTGGCCTTGGTATCTCGTCTTCTCTCTGCTCATCTGCTGCTCTATTCCATCCTCCCTCCCCGCCTTCCTGCCGTCTCTTCTTCCTCCCCCAGCCCTGGCTGCCTTTGGAACCTCCTGCAGCCTCCCTGGGTCCTTGACTCTGTGTCTTTGCCAGGGCCGTGTCCTCTACCAAGACCACCCTTCCCAAGCCTCTGCGTGCTCATGTCCGATTCATACTTGTGGCCAAACGCCGCCCCCTCCTTGAAGCAGTTCCTCCATCCCAGCTGCCAGCGATCCCAGAAGCCCCTCGGCACACGGCCCGCCCTCCCCTGGGGCACCCACCATCCTCCTTCTGGAATCACAGTTGCCTTCCATCCTGCCTTTCCTGAGCTGCACCTGGGAGCGAGGCCCATGCTGCTGCGGCGCTAAGACGCCGAACATGAGACCTGGACGCGCTTCTTTATCTTCTGGCCTGCCCTTTTGCTAGTCTCCATATTCCTTTGAGGCGTTCCGTGATCATCACAGGACTGGCGAGACTCCTGCTATTTGCCAAAGTCCACTGAACGCCGACTGCCTCCTCTACCAGCAGTCCCCGGCCTTTTGGCATCAGGGACCAGTTTCCTGGAAGACAGTTTTTCCAGGGACCAGGGGTTGGGGGACCACCAGGCATTCGAGTCCCATAAGGAGCCGCCACTTCGATCCCTCGCATGCAAGTTCACAGCAGGGTTTGCGCTCCCAGGAGAAGCTGAGGCCGCCACTGATCTGACAGAAGACGGAACTCCACTCACCCACCACTCACCTCCGGCTGTGCAGCTTGGCTCTTAGGGGTAGGGACACCCGTCCTAGGCATCCTTCTAAGCCCTTCCGTAAATAGTAACCTATTTCATCTTTTCAACAAACTTTGAGTCAGTAATATTATTATCCTCATCTTATAGATGAACACCAATGCTTTCTTCCCTTTTTTTGCATTTATGAGATCATGCCACGGATTCCAACCTCAGGTTGACGTCGAGAGCAAACTCTGCTAGCTCACAGTAGCTCCAACAACACTGTCACCCTGCAGTGACATGAGCGCTCCGTGTCCTTGGGCAGCCCACCTGCCCTCACAGAACCTTGGCTTCGTTACCTGTGAAACGGGTGGCATAAGATGTCTCATCTCACAGGTGACAGTAAAGTTCACGTGAGGGCGTGTCGCCCAGCACCAAGCTCTCTCTTCTGCATGCAGTCGGTGCTCACTTGAGGAGTCAGGATTCATTGGCTGCCAGCACGGTGTCTCCCGCCCCACGGCGTGCACCCTCCCCTGCCCCAGGGCCCAGCGATGAGGCGCGCAGATGCCCACCTTTGCTGGAGCGAGCGGCGCCACCTCCTCAGCGTCCCGGCCGACAAGGCCTGCTCCAGCTGCCCCATCTTGCCCTCACTGGGGAGGACAAAGAAAGCCGCGGCGTCTCCCTGGTAGTCCATCCGCAGCACGGAGCAGTTCAGCCCCGGGTCCACCCCGAAGGCCAGCTGCTCCTCCTGGTGCATCATGGGCACTCGCACGGCAGCCCGCCCGCCTGCCAGGAATGGGAAGCTTTTGCGCGTGTCTGCAGGGCTGAAGGGCTTCTCCCACTTGGCTAAAAAAGAGAGCACAGAGGTCTTCAGGGCCAAGTGCAGTAAGTGAGGGGCGAGGCCCGCAAAGGTTGAACAAGGGAGGACTGCCGATGGAGTGGGAATTGCATAGCAGGGCAGTTACACAGCTGTGTGAACACAAGGAGATCTAAACTCACGGAGTCTTATGCTTTAAAATGGCCAACTTTATGATGTGTGAATTGCCTTTCAATCAAAAGTAGCGTTAAGTGAATAGAACCGCATTTATGAAGTGAAAGTCATTTAGGAAGGGCTCAAGGCGTGTCAGTTTTCCTTCTCTCTCTTCCCTCTTTGCAGGGTGGGTGGATAAACGGATGGATGGACAGATGATCGCTCAATGGGCGGGTGGCTGCCTGGGTGGATGAACTTGTGGGTGGACACGTGAGCGGACGGACGGACGGAGGGAGAGAAAAAGGAAGGGAAGAGTGTGGGGGGGGAAGAGAGGGATGCCGTGGCGGCATTGATGGCCACTCTGTCTGGAGGGTCCGGGCGTTTCTGCCTCAAGCACAGCCAAGCTGGCCGCCTCATCTGTCCACCCGGTCAGCACAGAGGCTGGCCCCGATCAGGGGCACATATGGTGGTAGATTTTTTTTTTGGAGTTGGAGCCTCACTCTGTCGCCCAGACTGGAGTGCAGCGGCCGCTCCCAGCCCCCGTAGCCTCGACCTGCCGGGCTCCGGCGATCCTTCCGCCTCGGCCTTCCGAGGAGCCGGAATTACAGGCACGCGCTTCCACGCCCAGCTGATTTTTTGATTTATTGTGGAGATGAGGTCTCGCTGCCCAGGCGGGTCTCGACCCCGCAGGCTCAGGCCATCCGCTCGCCTCAGCCTCCCAAAGGCGCGGGATGACAGGCTGAGCCGCCGAGCCCGGTGGTGGTAGATTTTTTAAAGCAACACGCTGAGGATCAGGAGCAGGTGTGAAATCCAAACCAGGGTGTCTGACTTCAAAGCCGATTCTCATTCCACTCCAACGCAGTGAACACGGCAAAGCTCTAGGCAACCATCTGGGGCTGTGGGAGGCTGTTACACTGGCCTGTCTACATTTCCACACCTGTGCCGGCGCCCTCACCCTTAGGTCTGCTTAAACCGGGCTGTCGGAGAGCTCTGTGTCCCCTCCTCCAGAACCTTTGGGGGCGGCTGCCGGAGGCAAGAGATGAGGCCCTTTCTTTCAAGCCAGCGTCCAGACCGCCCCTGTGGGCTGCCCACAGAGTCCAGCATCAGCCCTGAAACGCCAAACCAGTCCTTCAAAGACAGGGCTGAAGAGTCCCCGTTGCAACTGATCAGCCAAAGCCAGGACAGGGGACATGGGCTGTCCAAGGGCCTGCAGTTGGCTAGTTGCAAAGTGAATCAGAACCCAGGCCCTCCCATGACCCCACCCTGCAGGCTGGGATTCGTCTAGCTCGTGTATTGGACTAAGCAAAAAACAACACAAACCAAGCACAAGCAAAATCGAGCTCTCAGAGTCTCACCTTTAAAGAAAATGTGGTTCACCAGCACCATGGCCGTCAGAGGGTCCAGGCCTTGGATTAAGTCCACAACCTTCCCTTTGGTCTCCTTCTCCACGTAGCTGTTAATCTTCTGCTGGGCAAGGGCAGGGTTGGAGAAATCCGTAGGAAGGACCTCCGACGCGTACAGCTTCTCGACGTGGTCCAGGAAGCGTGCCTGCAGCGGCAGCCCCTTCTGGACGAAGAGGACGCTTCCCATCCGCAAGGCCAGGTCTTTGCTGGGCACAGCCAGAGAGCGGACCAGGCGCTGGAAGCCCTCGTGGATGGCGGACTCCGGCGTGCGGGTGAGGTTGAAGCCCAGGCTCTGGAGAATCTGGGTCTTGGTGGCCGAGCGGGCTCCGAGGGAAAGCATGGCCAGGGCAGTGGAAACACTTGTCGGGGACAGGAAGACGTTCTGATGCGGGGCCTCCGCGGCCAGCCTCCGATAGAGGCGGAAGGCAAAGTCGGTGTGGCAGGGGGACGCCTGGGAGGCAGGGGCGCTCTTTGTGGAGGAGGGGCCGGGGGAACCTCGGCAGGGGGCACTGGCCGGGGGCACGCCGAAGACGGGAGCACAGAGGCCGACGAGGACGAGGACGCCGTGGAAGGAAAGTGCCATTTCGCAGCAAAGCAAGTCTGCAAGAGAGGTGGGAGGCTGAGGGCCCGGTCCCTGGATCAGAAACCCTTCCACACGCCATGCCATCAGCAGCAGAATGAGGACATGGGACAATTAGCAGAGCCCGTCGTCTCATCTGAGCCTCACGATCGCCCTACAGGCAGGTCTCATTGCTGTCCTTGGTCACTGAGCCAACAGGCCCGGAAAGCTGTCCCAACCCACCCCGGGTCCCACGGGAGTCCAGGCTTCAAAGCCGGGCCCGGAACCCCGAAGCCTGTGCTCCTGGCTGCTTGTACTTCACGGACTTATTTTGAGACGTGAGAACGCCAAGCTGGGTGGCAAAGTCCCCAACTGAGCATCCAAAAGTGCTCTCTCCACCCCCCATCCCGATTCCTGACACATGGTGCGTGCGTTTTGTGCAGATCTGGTCACGTTCTGGCCCTGGCTACCCGTCCCCGGCCACAGGCGTCTCCCGGCGTGTTCCTGTCTCTCAGCAAGTGGGAACTCAGAGCAAAAAGCTGCCCTGGAACTGTGTTCTGCAGCCCCGTGCACCAGCGGCCGGCGGCTGACAAGCTCTCGCCATGACACCTGCTGCCCGCCCATGCCTTGGCCAGCAAGACTTGGCACCAGGGGCATTTCAGATTCAA
This sequence comes from Carlito syrichta, assembly GCF_000164805.1. Taxonomy (NCBI): domain Eukaryota; kingdom Metazoa; phylum Chordata; class Mammalia; order Primates; family Tarsiidae; genus Carlito; species Carlito syrichta. Next base: position 170,701 of record NW_007074499.1, read on the forward strand.
TACCCGCTGGACGTGGCAGACGCCAGGCGTTTTGCAGTAGGGGAGGGCTGGGCTGCATCCACCCTGCCACTCAGGACAGAGCCATCTCTCTGGACGTCATTCTCTTTTTCATGTTTGTAAGTCGGGGACGATTACTTACAGAGCTGGTCAAAGGCTTGAGTGAGCTCAGGTACCTGGGGTGCGCCGCTCGGAACCGGCATACCAGGGGTGCTAGTAAATGACTTCTGTGGTCTTGTGATTGAATTCAGTGGGAATTGGAAGGGGCAGGTCTTCCAAAGCATGTCTGGAGGCCTACCAGCCCCCCGGTCGTTTCTGCTCCAGGGTGAACGGCCGACACCCAGTCTTCTCCCAGGGGCCTCTGCAGGCAGTCTCCCTTCTGACTGAGAGGAGAGACGTGGCCCGCTAGGACAGGAATCCGGCCAGCCCACGGAGGGATGACTTCGCCAGAAACGGGGAGGACTGAGGGCCAGAGTCCCTTTGCCAGGAGCCACAGAGACCCTGGCCCCCGCGGTCCCTGGTCAGTGTCAGACCAGGCGGAGCATGGGAGCCACATCCCTGCGTCTCTGCATGGAAGCCGAATGGATGCAAACGGCATCGTGTTATCGCAGCAGATGGGATTAGACGCAGAAGAAACTCTGTGAGGAATTCTTCTGCTGAATGAGGAGGAAGTCGCAAAACCGAGAGTTTCTCTCCCTTTCTGTTTGTCCGGCTGGACCGTTTTCGTTCTGTGGTTCTGTTTTTCTCTCTACCTGGCACTCACACCCACCCGGCCATCTCCCGGACTCCGTCAGCACGTTCTGAACCGACCCTTGCCCCAAGCGTCCCCCTCCCGCTCCCTCCAAGAAGGCCACATGCCCCACGCTGCGCCCGCCGTGGCAGGAAGCCGGCCACAGCTCCTCGCTCCGACCACCCCGTGCCACCATTCCCCCTTGAGGCCCCCGGGCCCCATCTCCTCTCCATGTCCTGGCCTCTCCCTGGGTCCAGACCCTCCCTGTCTCTCCTGGGGATAATTCTGAGTCTCCTGGGGACAGTCCCGAGGCTTCTTCTCCCTCCCCAGCCATGTTTCTGCAAGTCGACCTTTCTCGGGGAGCTCCCCCGTTGGACTCTGCACAGAGGCCGTCTTCTGGGGGTGGAGGCGACCCCCTGTGGCGTGTGGCCTCAAGAATTGACTCCTCCCCGTGGGAGAGGGTGTCGGGCTGAAGGAAGAGCCTCTCGGTGCACAGGGGGCAAGGCGTCACTGCCAGGCTCCAGGACACCACCGGGCACCAGGTTGCCTATCCGGGGTCTGCGTGTCCTGGGGAGACGGGGTGCGGGTGGCTCTCAGGGGCACCCACTGACACCCACCGACACTCACTGACACAGCCTACTAGAGGACCTTTGACCCTCTGCCGGGCCTGGGCAAGCAGGGGGGCCACTGAACTCGGGAGGTCAGCTGGCAGGTGCCCTGGCCCCTCAGTGGCCCCAGCCAGCGGCCGCTTCTAGCAGGACCGCAGGGGGAGGGAGTGTCACAAGGCCTCTCCCTTCAGCATCTGGGCTTTGTGGCTGTGGCTTCAGGGGCCAGGGCGTCACACGCTTGGGGAAAACCCTGGCCGAGGCTCTCTCGGTCTGCTTTCCCATCCAGCACCTCCCACACGTGCCCCCAACCTCCTCCTGAGGCCACCCCCTTTCCCTGGTCCCTGCCAAGGCCTCCCCTCTCTCCACGCTGCCTGGGTCCAGCCTGGGGGCTCCGCAGGGTTGGCAGGAGCGCTCTGCGCCCCCGGAGCCCGCCTTGGGGGGCCTCACCCTCCCCGCCTCGGCCTGCCACCCGCCTTCCGCTATCTCCCACCCACTGCCACCTCCAGTCACGAATCCGCCCGCAGACAGGGTGTGCCACTCCCTTCCTTGCATTCCCAGTGGCTCCTGCATTCAGAGGCTTCTCTGTCGGGCCCCAACGCACCTGCCTCCTCCCCTTCCTTTCCAAGCACCCCGCTGCTCTGGGCTCGCCCTTCCTTCCGTCCGCCTCCCTCCCCCATCTTTGCCTTGGGCGTCCAAGGCTGCATTTCGCCCTGACACCCTTCACCCCGGGCCTTTGTGCTGGCGACATGCCCTGGGACCAGGCTCCAAGCCTGGAGGAACCCACCGCCCGCTCCTTTCTTGCCAGGCGGCCCCGGACCCCCTCCCAGCTCACGGGGTTCGCCGTGGCTCCGGCCCTCACATGCCTGGCACCGGATTGACTCACTCTCCCATCGGCAGCGGGGAATAGCTCAGTCCTTTCAATGCTCTTACAACGGGCACCCACCATGACAGGTGGGTGTCCCTGCCTATGGGCGTGTGCATGTGTGCACACACACCTTCAGGCTAGGCAGACAACCATGCCTCCCGCCTCCCGTGAGAGAGACCCTCAGCGACCTGCCACCTCAGCCTCCCTCAAAGGACGTCGCCTCTGCTGTCCCCGCCGTCTCCATTCTGCTCACTCCACGCACGAGCCGCCCTCTTGGAAGGCCAGCCCCTCCCTTGGACGGCGTCTCCTCTCAGGACCCTTCCACCTCTCCTTCTGCCCCTGAACACTCCCCCTCAGCCAGGTCCTTGAGGTGGCTTGTCACCAGGTCCAAGCCCTGCGCGTGAGATGACAGACCACCATCGGTACGACGGCGAAACCCTCCTTCCAGTCTCATCCCCTCCGGCCAACGCCCTACCTCCACCCTCCTGTGTGGCCAGATCCTCCGCAGCTGTGTGTCTGTGGCCTCCGTGGCCGCCGTGGCCTCGCCTCCCACTCACTCCCCAGGCCTCTCCTGGCGGGCCGGTGCTCCCTGAAACGTGGCCCAGGGGTGCTGAAAGCCAGCGCACGCGTCCGGGTTCTCATCGTGCTTGACTTCCCAGTTGTGCCTGGCACCGACGACCGCACTTGGCCTCGGGTCCAGTCCCTCCCTTTGGCCGGTGCCAGCACGTCCCTCCCCGGGGTTCCCCACCTCCCTGCACCCTCCTCACCCGCCTTTGCTGGTTCCTCTTCTCCTGCCAGTCCTTGCTGGTCGGCGGCCTTGGCGCTCACTCGGCTTAGCTCCGCTCTCACTTTAATCTCCCCTCCCTCCAGCTGATCTCACCTGACGCCCACAGCTTCATTACTAAGGATGCAAACGAGGTGCTATTTCAATCCCCAGCCCGGTCCTTCCCTCCGCGCCTAACTGCCTACTCGATGTTGCCACCCCATGTGGCAAGACGACCTTGCGAGCGGGTGACCCACACAGAGTCCTGGCCCGCCACGGAAGCTGCCATCCGCCCGGCGATGGAGCCTGGGACCCGTCCCTGGCCTTCCTTCTTCCCAGGCCAACCCATCGCCAGCTGTGTCGGTATCACCTCCTCAATATTCCCCAAGTCCCCCGGCTTCTCTTGGCTTCGCCCACCAGCCTGCTGTGCTGTCGCCGGGTCTTGCCTGGGCGACACCCAAAGCCTCCCTGCAGGTGTCTCTGCACCTTGTTGCTCTTCGGTTTACTCTGCACGTGGCCTTTTAAGCCCCAGACCTGAGCGTGTCCCTCACCTACTTCAAGATGTTCCCACAGCCTCCCGCTTCCCAGAGTAAACGCTGACATCTTCATGTGTCTCCGTCGGCTCCTCTGACTTCGCCACGCTTCACAAAGCCCCCTGCTCCTCGGTCCGTGTTGGGACATTCCGTCGGCTTTTTTGACGCCCACGTGGGGTCAGTACTGTTCCTGCTCCTGGAATGCTCTTCCCACTTCCCCGCTCTTCTCATCCTCTGGTTAACTCCGGCTTCTTCTTCAGACCACCCAGATGAGGACAAGTCCTCCTAGGACGTGTGTTTATAGTACCATTCCTCTGCTTCTTCGTGGCGTGTCTGTCGTGGTCACAGTTTCACATTTGTTTGTGTGACAAAGTGATTCATAAGTCAGGTTTTTTGGTCTGACTTGCTCTCTCTAAACTCACTGTTTGACCAATAGTAATGGCCCAGTAAGTGTTTGATAAATGAATGAACGAGTTGAAATAAAATTAAGATCACCGGTTTACCCCTAAGCAGTGATACTGACTGGGAGTGAGCCAGAGAGGCTCTTAGGGTGAAGAAAAGTTCTGTATCTTAATGGAGAAGTTACACAGGCATACGCTTATGGAAAGATGGAAAGTTTGAGTTAATTTCCACTTCGGCTAAGACAAAAATCATTGATCTTGGACTCAAAAATAGTTGTAAACAGAAGACAGGACAAAACATATAAAACAACTGAGATGCTGGAAAAATACATCGAGCAATTCAGACTCCGGACAACAGATACAGAAGGAAAACAAACAAGGCAAATACTAGGACTGTGGCAATTTCTGCCTAATGGCACTTTCTGGACACAAGAGAGAAACCCAAGGAGAGCATGGTAGGTTTGCTAAACCTACAAGATGGACATCAGAGCTTGAGAAAGTTGGAGAAGCTACGATGTGTGCAGAGTACCAGAGAGGAGATCTTTAGAAATGTACTTAGGGGTCTTTGTAAGTCCAGAGCTAAGTGCTAACCTCTGCCTGCATAAGTGAAATTTTATAGGGCTAGTCAACACACACACACACACACACACACACACCAAACCAAACCAAAACTACTGTGAAGACATAAGCAGAACTATGCTCAGAGTTCCAAAGTGGGGTTATATTCAGGTTATGGCCATCTGAAGAGGGAAGGCCCCAAAGTGTCACATCTTAGCATTAGGGTTAAGTTAATTTCTATTTGGAACTACACTAGGCCTTCCATAACGAAGCTTGAGAACATGCCTACACAATCAAGCAGCTCTACAAGTAAGCTAGTTGCTCATGAGAACAAATGTCCACCCACTGTAAGAAAGACAATAACAATGAAATGTTATGATGTCTACTATCCAAAAAGAAATCGCTAGATAATCTAAGACCATAAGAAAAATTAGACAGTAGAAATAGACCCAGACATAACAGAGATTAAAGAATTAGAAGACACTAACTTTAAAACAGCTCCTTGAAATATGCTTCAATAAGAAAAACATGACTATAAGAAAAATAAAAACCATTAGAAAGCATAAACTTGGACTTCTGGTGGCAAAAATTCAGTGTCTGAAATGAGAAATTTGCTGGCTAGGCTTAAGAGCAAATTTTAATTGTGTAGAAGAAAAAGATCACTGGTCTTGGAAACAGATCCACAGAAACTATCCAAACCGAACAGAGCAAGCTGGAAAAAAATAACAGAGCCCCAGAGACGTGTGGGATGATGTCGATGGTCTAACATATGTGTAATTGGAGTCCTGGGGGTGCGGGGGGAAACATCAGCAATAATAATAGGAAAGAGAAGAGCGGAGAAGACCAAGGGCTGGAGAAGAGCAGAGAATACCAAGTGCTGCAGAAATGTTGGTGATATCTGTGTGCTTTTCTCGATGCACCTATACCTGAGTACAATACAATGAGAAGAATGCTTCCCGCCACTTCCTGGCCACTCTGTGGGATGCCGGGCAGCTCGGCCTGTCTGGACCGCCCTCTCACTGTCCACGCCTGGCACTCTCCTTGCCCTCCTGCAGGCTCTGGCTCGAAGCCACCCGCAGCACAGAGACCTCTCTGGATCCCACAGAAAGTCTGCCCCTCCCTTATCAATGCCTGGAACAGACCGCAGCCGTTTACTGCTCCCGCGTCTGTCTCCCTGATTGGCCAGTCTGGGCCACGTGTGGCTTCCTCCAGGGCAGGGACGACAACCGGCAGGTTGTGGAGGGACAGAGAGGACAGTCCAGGGAGGGTGAAGACAGAGAAGGGAGGGGGAGGGCCGTGGGAGGAATGCCGGGAGCCCTGTGGGCCAGGCCCAGCTGACTCACCCACCCCAGGGACTTTTCTGAAGACTTACACAGTCGGGAAACCACAGGGAGGCAGCCTGAAGGAGCTTGACATTTCCCATGCTCAACTGGGTTCTCATTAAAATGAATTCTTGCTGGGCTCGGTGGCTCAGCCTGTCATCCCGCGCCTTTGGGAGGCTGAGGTGAGTGGATTGCCTGAGCCCGCGGGTTCGAGACCCGCCTGGGCAACTTGGCAAGACCTCGTCTCTACAATAAATTAAAAACTAGCCGGGCATGGTAGTGCGCGCCTGTAGTTCCAGCTCCTTGGAAGGCTGAGGCGGAAGGATCGCTGGAGTTGAGCAGGTCGAGGCTGTGGTGGCCGGGAGCGGCCACAGCACTCCAGTCTGGGAGACAGAGTGAGACTCCAACTCAAAATAAAACAAAACAAAAAATGCAAATCCGCAGGCTCCATGCAGAACTACCGAGTCAGATTTTCCAGGGAAAGATGAGAAGACTTGAAAGTGAGGAGAGCTGGGTGCTTCACCCCACCTTACCCCAACCTCCGGCCAAGAA
>NW_007074499.1:177049-214834 GCF_000164805.1 Carlito syrichta
TACACAGTCGGGAAACCACAGGGAGGCAGCCTGAAGGAGCTTGACATTTTCCATGCTCAAATAGGTTCTCATTAAAAATGAATTCTTGCTGGGCTCGGTGGCTCAGCCTGTCATCCCGCGCCTTTGGGAGGCTGAGGTGAGTGGATTGCCTGACCCGTGGGTTCGAGACCCGCCTGGGCAGCGAGACCTCATCTCTACAATAAATCAAAAAATCAGCCAGGCGTGGTAGCGCACGCCTGCAATTCCGGCTACTCGGAAGGCTGAGGCGGAAGGATCGCCGGAGCCCAGTGGGTCGAGGCTGCGGTGGCCGGGAGCGGCCACTGCACTCCAGCCTGGGCGACAGAGTGAGACTCCAACTCAAAAAAATAAAAATAAAAATAAATAAAAAATAAAAATAAAATGTAAATTCTTGCCGGGCTGGGTGGCTCAGCCTGTCATCCCAGCACTCTGGGAGGCCGAGGTGAGAGGATTGCCTGAGCCCAGGGGTTCGAGACCCGCCTGGGCAACTTGGCAAGACCTCGTCTCTACAATAAATTAAAAACTAGCCGGGCATGGTAGCACGCGCCTGTAGTTCCAGCTCCTTGAAAGGCTGAGGCGGAAGGATCGCTGGAGTTGAGCAGGTCGAGGCTGTGGTGGCCGGGAGCGGCCACGGCACTCCAGTCTGGGAGACAGAGTGAGACTCCAACTCAAAATAAAACAAAACAAAAAATGCAAATCCGCAGGCTCCACGCAGAACTACCGAGTCAGATTTTCCAGGGAAAGATGAGAAGACTTGAAAGTGAGGAGAGCTGGGTGCTTCACCCCACCTTACCCCAACCTCCGGCCAAGAAGCTCTTACCCGCCTGGAGCTCCTTGGTTCCTGGAGCCTCTAGGTCACGTGGAAGGCCAAGGCCGACTTCTTTCCAGATTCATAAAACTCACCCTGCAGGTGGCAACAAAGCAAAGCCAGGTCCTCACGGCCCATAACAATGACGCTTTGTCCCAAGTCCGCCCACCGCTCCGAGCCTTTCCTGCTGTCTCCAGGTCTTTCCAGACTTCTGTCTCTGGTTATAGGACCTCTTGTCTGCCTCCCACACCCTTAAGCTTCTGCTCCACTGCTGGGTAGATGGAGACAGTCGTGACACTTTTAAAATCTGGCGACTTTTCTGTGTTAATATCTCACGACCCTTTCCCTTGACAGCAGAAAGACCAGGGCCTTAGGCTACTCTTAGGCCATTCTAGCCAGAAGCTACCATGGCCGAGAAGCATCCCCAGCTGGAACCCGCACCGCCCGCGGCGGGCCTGTCTCATGGGGAAGGGCTCCCCAGAGCCCCCCGCAGCCCCGTTCGGCTGCAAATTGCTCACTGTGTAGCCTGCCCGGGTGGTGACCTGACTTCTAGGAATCAGAGTCAAGCAGAGGGTGGAGATGGGAGAGGGGAGACAGGTTCAGACAGGGCTCTGGGCCCTGAGGAGCTCTGTCTGTGAATTCGTTCAGTTTGGGTTCTCGGCAAGGGGTCAGCATTCCAATGCCGCGGGACCCCCGGGATACCTGCCCGCATGGGATCCTCCACCTGGAAGAACCCTGTCCCCAGCCCAGTCCAGGAGTCTCTGACACCTCTGCTCGCATAATGATGGAGAAGACAGCCACCAAAGCATTTTCTGGGCCGGAAGGACCGGCGGCTTTCCCGGATGCCCACCCACGAGCCGGAGGGTCCCTCCTGGATGCCTTTAAACACGAGCGTTGACATGGTGGGTGCCTCATGGGTGCTGGGTGGGTCGTGGATGTCACATCGCCTAGTCCCCCCAGGGCCTCAGGATTCCCACGGCAGGACCCTCACTTTGTAGAGAGAAAAAGCTGAGAGCTGGGGCGGTCCTGTGACTTGTCTAATGTCACAAGCCAAGAACACGGCGCAGCTGTGAACGTCACCTTAGCCCGTCTGACTCCAGGCTTCCCAACCACCTCCGGCCACGTGAAGCCCAGGTTGAAGGCCTTCATGTGAAAGTCCACGAAAGCCACATGTCTCCTGGAACAGAAGGGAGGGTCTTGATCTTAAAAACTGGTGAGATCGACTAAAAATCTGTAGTCTAGTGGAAAGGAAGGTGCCAACGTTTGTTCCTTAGTTGTGATGGATGTGCCTAGTCCTGGAAGACGCCAGCGTCAGAGGCAGCTGTTGGTGAGTTTATGGACACTGTGTACTACCAAAGTCATTTCGAAGTTAGAAAGCTTATTGACAGGAGAGAGAGAGAGAGAATGAAGGAAGCAGGACCAACGAGCCAAGTTCATACAATGGAAAAACCTTCCAGCCTTCGCCTAAGACTCCAGGGGTCAGGGTTAGGGCTTCCCCCAGCTCCCAGAGTAAACAGTCTCGGTGGCTTCTACCCACGACCCACAACGCGGAGTCACATGGCTCCCGCCGCCATCTCTTTCCTTCTTTCCCTTTGCTTTCCTTTTCGGCTTGGGGGCAGCATCCCACCAGCCTGGCAGCCTCGCTGCTTTTCCTTGTTAACAAAGGAGAGCAGGCCTCAGGCGGGGAGGTCTCTGCAGGCAACATTCGAGCTTTTTTACTTTCTGCTTGCGGCAAGTTATGCTGTCTGTACTTATGATGGCGATTTTAACTCTTCTGTTTAAGGAAATTTCTCTTCTTTTCTTTCTTGCATCGGAGTCTCCCTCTGTCACCCAGGCTGGCGTGCAGGGGCGGGATCACGGCTCACCACAACCTCTACCTCCTGGGCTCAGGCGATCCTTCTGCCTCAGCTTCCTGTGTAGCTGAGACTACAGGCATGTGCCACCGCGCCAAGATAATCTTTTTTATTTTTTGTCGCCTAGGCTGTGTGGCCTAGGCTGGTCTCAAACTCCTGGACTCAGGTGATTCTCCTGTCTTGGCCTCCCGAAGTACTGGGATTATAGGTGCAAGCCACTGTGCCCAGCCAAGTTCTTCTCCTTCTCCTTCTCCTTCTTCTCTCTCTCTCTCTCTTTTTTTTTGAGTTGGAGTCTCACTCTGTCGCCCAGGCTGGAGTGCCGTGGCCGCTCCCGGCCACCGCAGCCTCGACCTGCTGGGCTCCGGCGACCCTTCCGCCTCAGCCTTCTGAGTAGCCGGAACTACAGGGCGCACGCTACCATGCCCGGCTAATTTTTGATTTATTGTAGAGATGAGGTCTCGCCAAGTTGCCCAGGTGGGTCTCGAACTCGCGGGCTCAGGCAATCCATTCACCTTAGCCTCTCAAGTTGCAGGATGACAGGCTGAGCCACCGAGCCCGGCTTCTCTCTCTCTCTTTAAAACATGAATTGATTTAAAGAGAGAGCTTGAGTAAATGACAGTGCAAAGGAGATGAGGATTCAGCCCCAATCATGATACGATTTGAGAAACCGAGTGCTGACGGAGACCAGGTTCCAAAGGAGACAGGTGCCTCGGCCATGCGGTCCTGCGAAGGGCTGAGCGTGGGTGCGGTGACCCAGCAGGCAGGGGGGTGCTCCTGGCTAGCTCTGAAAGGGACACTAGGAGCCATGGAGGAGGCCGGCCACGCTACCCATGCTGGAATAGAGTCCCTGCCTCTCCTGTCCACCCTGGCCTCTCCAGTCCTGGCACATTGCCTGGCACATAGCAGACGCTCAATAAACACTTGTTGAATAAATGAGCGCACGGAAGAATGACTGTCTCTGAACCATTGGAACCAGTCCTATCTCTTCCAGTGTGAACATCAAAGTGCTGCCCAAGACGGAAGCAACTTCTGGGGTCATCCGGGGCAACCCGCCGTTGCAAAAATGGAAAGCGGAAGCCTGGAGGGCAGAAGGCATTTGCCCAAGACACACAGTCAGTGGGCCGGGGCCGGGGACTTCCCCCTCGTGACTAACCCTGTCTACACATCCACCCGTCCCTTCTACATCCGCATGACCTCAGCCTGGGTGGCGGTGCTGTGGGCTGAGTGGGCGCAGATAGGAAACCAACTCTTGGCACCCTACCCTGCCAGAAGAGGCAGAATGGCCCCCCACCCAGAGGCTGCGCAAAGGAAGGCTTTCTGTGTCGTGTGGAAGGTCAAGCTGCACCACAGCCAACGACCTTGCTGCCTTGGGGTTCTGACCTTGGCGCTGGAATTCTTGGGTGGGGCAAATGCTTCTCCTACTCCTCAAGCCACGAGGCTCCCGGGCTGACCCTGCAGCAGAGACCATGGAGAACAGAATCCTAAAATCCTTGGGCTCAGTGGCGACCGTCGCCATCTCAGGGAGGCCAACGCTGACCTCCGCCAGCACCGGCGGCACCTCTGGCCACCCTCACCTGCTCCACCTAATGTCCTTATTCCTTTGTCACTCGAGTTATTGATCGTCTGCCTCGCTTGACCAGCCTGAGACCGCCACAAAGGCAAGGATCTCTGTGTGTTTTGTCCACGGATATATCTCCAGCCCCCAGAATCATTCCTGGCCCTGAGCAGATGGTCAACATTCATTGGATGGATGGATGGAAGCATGGATGCTTGGATGGACCAGTGGGACACGTGGAGGCAAAAAACGCTCAAGGGAGTGTCTTTGGCCCTGGCCCGGCGGACTGTCTCGCTGTGGGACCTCAGGCAGGTTCATGCAAACCCGAAGGGGTGTGGGTCAGTGGGGTGGGGAGAGCACGCGTGCCATGGGCAGCCATCCGGTCAGTGCCGGCCACGTCAGAGTCACTCATTGTCATTCGTGGAAGAGTTGGTCATCCCACAGGCACGGGCCCTGTGAAGGCTTCCGAGAAGACTCAGGAGTCGGCCATTCCTGGAAGGTGGGCTGACACCCCGAGAGGAAGTGGTAGGCGTCGGGTGCGGGGGGTGCCAGGAGAGCACTGGGCAGCACCGGGCAGCGCAGGCCACGCGGGCGGATGCAGGAAGTGGCCGCGCACACCCGCGGGAAGGAGCAGGCGGCCGCATCCCCACGGGCGGGCTGGCTGGGTAAGGTGCATGACCTCGCTCACAGAGGGGAGGCGGGCTCTGGGGGGCTGGCCCCGCCAGGGCAGGGCGACGGCCAGGGCCGTCTTTCTTTCCAGCAACTGCGCGTCGAGCAGAAGCTGGGTGGCACGCACTGGTCTGGGCATGAGGGATGCCAGGACGCCTCGTCTGCCGCCAGAGGGACGCTCACAAGAGTCAGCCCGAGTTGCTCTCCGGCGAAATGCCCGGACAGCCCTCCACCGTGAAGACCAGCCCGCCCCTGTGGCCACGCTCCCAGTCTCCAGCCTTCTCGCCTGCCTTCTTGTGTTGTTCCGGCGTGGTCGTCTCCTCCCAGTGCTCTAGCTATGCCTATGCAGGGCCTTTGCGCGCGCGGCTCTTTCAGCTTGGGGGTGCCTCCCTCTGCGCCCACCCTCACTTCTTTTTTTAAAAAAATATAATTTATAGGGCCGGCCACGGTGGGTCAAACCTGTAATCCCAGCACTTTGGGAGGCCGAGGCGAGAGGATTGCTTGAGCCCAGGGTTCGAGACCAGCTTGGGCAACTTGGCAAGACCTCGTCTCTACAATAAAACCAAAAGAAAAGGAAAGAAGAGAAAAGAAGCATAGCTTTAACCGGGCTCGGTGGCTCAGCCTGCAATCCCAGCACTTTGGGAGGCCGAGGTAAGTGGATTGACGGATCCTGCAGGTTCGAGACCAGCCTGGGCAACTTGGCGAGACCTCGTCTCTACAGGAAATAATCACACAAAAATTAGCTGGGCGTGGTAACTCATGCCTGTACTTCCTGCTTCTTGGAAGGCTGAGGCGGAAGGATCGTGGAGCCCAGCGGGTTGACTGGGGTGGCTGTGAGCGTGCCACTGCACTCCCGCCTGGGTGACAGAGTGAGACTCCAATGCAAAAAAAAAATAATATATATATATATATATAATAAATATATAAATATATATATACATATATAATTTATTTTTGTAGTGAAGAGCAAAACTCCGGTGGTGAATATAGGAAATCATATTAAAATATTTAAGATGTGCAGCAGTCGTTTTAAAAATAGTTAAAAGGAAGATAAAGCAAGCTGTAGAGCTTGTCCTAATGTCTCTCTGCAGACTCAGAAAGACAGACCGGTGCTTTATATGTCAGTAACTACATGGAGCAGACACACTTGTGATGCGTGAGCTTTCATTCCGAGCTGCCGATTAAGAACAGACGGGCTCCGGCCGTCGAGGCTCTCCCCAGATGCCGTGTCCCTGGAGAAGGCTTCCCTGACCCCCAGCAGGGCGGGCCCTGACTGGCAGACTCTCCAGACACCCAGGGCCTCTCTCCCACGCCCACACAGCATTCGACAAGTTGTGTGCTTACTCGCCTCATGGCGGCTTCCACCACTGAACATCAGCTCCACATCCACAACCAGCCCAGAGAGCGCCCCGTGAGTCACTGTTTCGTGCAGGATGGATCACAGCCCACAGGGGTCCGAGGGGACATTCAGACCACCAGCTGTCATTGTGCATGGAAGTGAATGCTTGCTGGGAGGGCTGTTGGGATATGCTGGCAAGGTAGAGAAAAGTTCTTAACAAAGTCATGATAGTCGGGGTATTACAGGATGAATAGGAGCTTGTTGGGCAGGAGGAGGGAAATCCCATTAGAAGGAGTGGCAGGGGCCAGTGCCTGGGGGACTGATATTTAGTCTTCTCAGCAGCGGAGTGAGGGCTGGTGGGAGATCGCCGCCACCACTGTCCACCGCCTGCTGTGTGCCAGGCACACTTGCTGCAAAATTGCCCGTGATCCTCAGAATCCCTCTGCCCTGGGAGGCGGGCATCCTTTCCCTCTTTTCACAGATGAAGAGACCGGGCTCAGAAGGGTCAAGCCACATGCCCGGGTCACCTGGCCACGAAATGGCTTCCCTGGCCCTGCGTCTCCAGCATCCTATGTCATGTACCTGACAGGGCCTCCGAGGCCTTCTGTGTCCGCCTGTGTCGTCCCACACCCACCCGTCAGGTTGGGCAGGGAGGCCGTGGTGTCAGGGACACACTCGGTGGGGACCCCCAGCCCTCGCAAGTCCGTGGCCCTGTGCTGGGTCTCAGCCTCCCCCACTCGCGCCCTCTCCAAGAGCAGCTGTGCCCTCCGGGCTCCCGCATGCCGAGCACCGACCGCCGCGCACTGGCCTGGCCCCTCCCCAGGCCAGCTCGCCCACCAGTCTGTGCCGGTGCCCCGGTCGGGGAGGACACGCTCGTGGGGACATGCTTGCCGAAGCAGCTCGAAGAGGTGCTGAGCAGTGACTCAAATCTCAGGGCCGAGTTCCGTGCGGGCCACCCCCTCCTTCACATCCCGGCCAGAAGACGAGGGCTCCTGCTGCCCGCGGCTACCCCGGAGGCCGCCCAGAGGTCACTTCACCTCCCTGAGCCTCAGTTTACACATCTGCCCTACGGATGCCCCTCCGGGCTGCCTTCAGAGCCGCCGTGACCGGAACACAAAGGGCACCGTGTACCGTGACTGCCAGACACCCCCAAGGAGGGGCAGCGGCTGCCAGCTGGGGCTTCTCCGCGCCAAGCCAGGCAGATCCGCACCTCCCCAAACCCTGGGGAGTCCCTGCAGGGGGATGGGCACCGTGCCTGAAGCGAGACCTCCGCGGGTGGCCCCTCGTGGCCACAGACAGCCCCTGCAGTGCCAGCTTCCTCGGAGCCCACGGGGAGGAGCGCGACCCTCGCCTCAGGAAGAGGGAAACGGGCTCAGAGAGGGCGTGTGGCTTTCCCAAAGGAAGCCAGTTCCAGGACTTGAAGCCAGGTCTCCCTCCAGACCTGAGACTTGCTGTGGCTCACACCTTCCCCAAGATACCCACCACGCTGACCTGGGAGGCGGGGATGGCAGGGAGGAGTGTCGTTTATTAATTTCACAAAACCCCTCTGCCTGCCGCAGGGGGAGGCGGATGCCACCATGTGGGTGAGGCGGGGCCCCTCGTCCTGACATTCAGAGGGGCAGGGAGGGTCTGAGGGAGGACCCGTGCTGGGCCGAGAGCCCGTGATGCACTCATGTGGTGGCCTGTGGCCGTGGTGAGGACGCATGCCCATGGCCTGTGGTCGCCATCCCAGGGAGAGAAGCACCTTCAGCCCAATCCGCGGCCGGTCCGCAGCCCCTGGGAGCTCCCCTTGGTGTCTACTGGGGGCAGAAGACCCTCCCCAGGAAGAGGAAGGCCGGCAGTTTGCTGTGGTAGACCATCAGGAGGAAAGGCTGGTTGATCTTCAGGTGCAGCGGCGCCTCCATGGGCAGCGTCTGCGCGCCAGAGCCCGCGGCCGCCTCCGTCCCCTTCTCGTCCATGATCAGCTCGGCCTCGTGCATTGCCTGCGGGGGCAGAGGGCGGGCGGTGCTCACCAAGCCGCCCAGACCCCCGGAGGGCCAGAGGCCAGAGGGGCTCGGGGAGGGAGACACCAGTTCCCTCGGCTGGTGCCGGCCACCCCAGGGTTCCTGGCTCTTCTGCGCCATCGCTGGAGGGCATTCGACAGGCAGGCGCAGTGTGAGGGCAGAGGGGTGTGGGGAGCACGAGGTGGGGGGCGAAGGGGGCTCGCGATTCCTGCTGTGAGTCCCAGGGAGGCCGGCGCCTCCTCTCCGTTCCCCGAAAGGGTCTGCTGAGCCGTCGCAGACGGGAGGGAGGCGGCGGTCCCCGCCCAAAGCCCCCCACCTCCGTTCACCATCTGGTGGATGGCTCACGGGGAGCCAGGTCCCGGGTTAGCTCTTTGGGGGGACTCGGACCCCACATCCACCCCGATGCGCTGGGAAACTGACGGCCTCTGGGGAATACTGGTGCCTTTCCTCCCAGGCTACGGAATTCTAGCAATTCTACTTGCGGAAAACAGGCCAGTATCCTGTGTGAGCATCACAGCCACGGGCACCCAGAACTACAGGGGGTGGCGTGCATGGATGGTGCGAGGTCTGTGGCAGGAAAGTTCAAATGGGAAGATCCACGGCCCACTGTGCTTGCTTTTTCCTCTTGCAAACTGAAAAGCACTGCTACATCCGGGCCCCTGGTCAGAGCAGCTGGCTGGGCTCTGCCACCACCCCCCGGGCCGGCTGGAACTTCCCCTCACCTGCCCTCAGCACCTGTCGGTCCCCACCCAGGAGACTGCACCTTCCCTGCCCTCCAGTCTTGGCCTCCACTGCACCCCCTCCCGGAAGGAGCCCCCCACGTCTCTGCCCGTTGAAATCTTTCCCCTCCTCCAATGTATGTAACCCAAAAGCAGGGGTGCCAGAGAAAATATAGGGCTCCCAGCTACCTCTGAATGCAAGATGAACAATAAGCATGTTTCCGTGTCAGTATCTCCCATGTAGGCTTTGGGAAACACACTAAATATATTCTTCCCTGTGTGTCTGAAATTCCAGTTTAACTGGGTGCCCTGTCTTGCGTCTGCTGAGTCTGGTG
This sequence comes from Carlito syrichta, assembly GCF_000164805.1. Classification (NCBI taxonomy): domain Eukaryota; kingdom Metazoa; phylum Chordata; class Mammalia; order Primates; family Tarsiidae; genus Carlito; species Carlito syrichta. Next base: position 186,349 of record NW_007074499.1, read on the forward strand.
ACCCTGACCCTGGGGGACACCCTGGCCGAGACCACAGGGCCTGTGCTGGGCCAGCTCTTCACCGAGGAGACCATGCTCGCCAGGTGCCCCTAGGAAGCCTGCGAGGCCTCGGAGACGGGTGGGTCAGACCCCTCCGGCCCTGTGGCTCTTCCGGGCTGTGATTGGCATTTGTGGCGTTGATCCATTTCCAAGGTGGCGCCGACTTTAAAGCCTGGAAACATGCGGCTTGGGAGGTGGTGGGGGCCGCCCGGGACCCTACGGCCGGCGCGCGGCAGAGCTGGAGGCACAGCTGCCCTGACTTGTGGGGGGACCTTGCCCACCCAGCCCCCACGACCGTGGCTGGGGAGGCTCCCTGGGCTGGGGCGGAGGGGTCCGGCGTCCACGCCCAAGCTCACCTCGCCCACTTTCAGGCTGCGATGAGGGGAGATTCTCGTGAGGTCGCCACGCTCCTCGAAGATTTTGGTGACACCCAGGCTGGAGAGTGTCTTCTTCAGGTCGAGGGTCCCCCTGATGTGGAGTCTGGGCACAGACACGCGGACCACCCTGGGGAGCGGGAAGGGCACCGCTGAGCGGTAGGGGCCTACTGTCCCAGGGCAGGCCGCAGGGCAGGCGGAGAGCGGCTGCATGGGACGTCCGTCTGCCAGCCCCAAGGGTCTTGGGGTTCCCTGTCCACTCCCAGAAGCAGGCAGGCTCCTCCACTCAGGACCCCAGACTCAGAGCACCTTGTGCTCCCTTCCCACCAGCCTGCCCAGGGCCCTCGTCCACGGAGCACGTCCTCAGGTCCCCACCGCCTCGGTTACAGTGGCTGAAGTTGTCCCCACGGCAGTCTCTGCCGCACCCAGGCCCGGAGCCAACCCTAACCCCGGCGACCTGACCCTGGGGGCAGCAGGGCCCTGGTGGGCTGGAGTCGGGCAGAAGTGAGCTTGGATCCTCCTGTCAGGAGCTCGGTGTCCCGAGGTCACTCGTGTGAGGAGGCGGCGATGGACACCCACGGGCACTGAGGCTGTGCATGAACTGACAAGGCGCCCGCAGACAGTCGGCGACCAGCCGGCGTTCACGTCTTGCCCTGGAACCAGCAGCGCCCCTGCCACTGTGCCGGAGCGAGGCCAGTCCCCCTGCCCAGGGAGAGGCCCAGGGCCCCGAGGCACCCGCAGGCCAGACTCCTGCTCCCTGGCCGGCACCATGCCTCTCCTCGCCTGCCCAAGGACCTCGGGTTGGCCTAGGCGTCTCCTTGGTCCTTCCCGGGAGCAGGCCACGTGTGAGACCCACCCCCATCCTGAAAAGCCAAAGCCAGCCCGGGTGCCCGAGCGAGACCCTGTCTCAAAACAGAAAAAAGTCAAAACTCAAAAACATGCCCTTGCCCCTGGTCCTGGCTTCATGCCTCTGGCTTCCGGCTCACTGTGCCTCCAGCTCACGTGTGGTGCGAGCGACATCAACACACTGCAACGTGTCGCCTCGACTGCTTGTCGCCTGACACAGCCTCAGGCTACTCCCACAGGCCTGATCTCCGCTTTCCATAGGAGTAGCTCTTTCAAGGATTCCCACTGACGTCCTGCTCCCTGTGCCCGAGAGCTGACCCTCGGGGAGCTGCCCCGACCGACCGAGGACCCCCTCTCCCGTGGGGAGTGTCCGACCCAAGCCCACCCTCGGGGACCCCCCCAAGCCTCCTCCTCCCGCGCCCGGCTCTCGCCATCTCTGCCACCTGTGCTCACGCTCAGAGTGCCTCGTGTGCTCTGGGTTCAGATTCGCCCTCTTCTCTCTTCTGTCTTCCACCCTCCCCAGGGATGCCACTCAGTCTCACGGCTTCAAAGACCATCAACAGGCCCGACTCCCAAATTTGCCTTTCCACTAAACAAACGTTTACTCAGGGCCTGCTGTCTGCCAGGTGATCTAAGCACTCGAGACGTATCTAACCTATGTATGCGTATGTGTGGTATATGAGAAGGCAAGAGTGACATCAACACACCGCAACGTGTCGTCGGAGCCCATGCCATGTACCTGTGGGGTGAGAAGGCGCAAGTAGCCGGGCTCGTGGCTCAGCCTGTAATCCCGCGCCTTTGGGAGGCTGAGGTGAGTGGATTGCCTGAGCCCACGGGTTCGAGACCCGCCTGGGCAAGTTGGTGAGACCTGGTCTCTACAATAAATCAAAAATTAGCCGGGCGTGGTAGCGCGCACCTGTAGTTCCGGCTACTTGGAAGATCGAGGCGGAAGGATCGCCGGAACCCAGCAGGTCGAGGCTGCGGTGGCCGGGAGCGGCCACTGCACTCCAGTCTGGGCGGCAGAGTGAGACTCCAACTCAAAAAAAAAAAGAAGGCGCGAGTGCTACAGACAAACAATGACGATCAGCTGTGGGATTAGGTCTGTGTGGTAAGCACAAGTGAGCAGGTCCTGGAGGAGACGAGGGGCCGGGCGGATTGGGCTTTTTTCCAGAGTGAAATGGGGAGTCATCGCAGGTTCTGGGCAGAGGAGTGACGTGGTCTCGCCTGGGATCTAAGAGGCTTGTGCCGTCGGCTCAGTGGGGCATCCACTCTTGGTGCTGCATGGGCGGCGGGGTCAGCGGGAGGCTGGCGTGTCCTGGATGTTGAGAGCCACAAGATGGTTGGAACGGACCACACTCCAGACAGAGTTTAACGCAGGGTTCATGGGGCTTCCGGATGGGCTGAACAGGGCGCTGGAGGGGTCAGGATGACCGCAAGGCTCTTAGCGTGAGCAACCGAAAAGACAGAGGTGCTATGACTGCGACGGGCAACTGGAGGAAGCCGCTGCTGGAGCTGGTGCCTGTCCCATGCTCGTGGGGCGTGCCAGTGGACCCACGACAAAGGCGGCCCCTGGGAAAACAGAGCCTTTCCTCTGGGGAAAGAGGAAGCAGCTGGCCTCTACTGATGCAGATTCAAGGCTGGCGTCTGCCTCCTCACAGAGGCCAGGCGGAATCATCTTGGCCTAAGTGCCAAGACGTTCTCCCGCGTGCACGTGGGGGTGTGTCTCTCGGGTGGGTGTCGGTTGACTTGGTTCCTTCTCCTGGGGAAAAGGCCTTCCAGTCTTTTGGGCTACAGAACACACAGGAATAGCCCTTCCCTGGCCCTCTCCCACAGGGGACCCCTGAGCTGGTCTGGACCCGGCTTCCTGCCTACAGTTCAAACCAACCTGACAGCTTGTCTCCCAGACCGGATGAGCTCAGAAGGCAGGAACGCCATTGGCCTGCCATGTTCTGATGAAACGCAATTCCCCGGGGAGCCTGGGTAAGTCCACTGCCCTATAAGAGGAGATGGAGTTTCCCAAGGGGGAGGAGGACGTGGCCCTGTCATTCCCAGGCCCACCTCTCCTCGCCATGGTCCTCATAACCGCAAGGCACGGAGACTCGCGGAGCAGTCCCTGCGGGAGTGGGTGGGGTGGACCAGATACCATACTCGAGGTGGGGGGCTCCCTGGAAGAGACCCGGCAGGCAGCCTGCACTTGGACTTCATGAGATGTCACTCCTATGAGCTGTAAGTTCTCCTGGGCCCCTGAGAGGAGGGGGCTTTGGTTCTGTTATTCCCAAACCTCCAGGAAGGCTGTGGCTGTCTCTGGGAACTCTCAAAGGATCTATTCCATGATGGGTAAAGGTACGGGGGGCGTGCTGGTCCCATCAGAAGCCAGGGAGAGGGTGGCAGTGCCCAGGAGCATCTCTGTGTGGTTGGTGATGGCCGGATGGCAGCCACACGACCAGGGGCTACAGAGGACCTGGGTGAGGGGAGCACAGGCCCCCAGGGGGTCACCGGAGCCGCAGCCCCATGGGAAATCCTGGCCTGGAGATGGGGGTGGGGTGCACTCAGAATGCCCAGTTCCAGCCAGCAACTGTGGGGTCTCAGGCCACTGTGAGCTGCGTCCTCCAGGGAACGGAATCCGCGGGGTCCCAGCCTCACAAAGAAACCAGGACCTGCAGATGCGAGGGGATGAGGGCCTGGCGTCCTCCCCGTTCCCCGCCCTCCCTCCCTTCCCCGGGCCCTAGGAGCATCCTTCAAGATACCTCTGTGGACTCTAAGGCTCTTTAGGGTGCAGGACAAAAACTGCTGGTCCCTTCCAAGACCCCCCAAGGTCAGCAGACGCCAAGCCTCAAGCCTGCTTCGGCAGGTGAGCTGCCACCTTGGGGTTCCACCCGAGGGTGGGAGGGTCAGGTCTGCAGGGCATCAGCCCGTCCAGAAGCCAGAGGTTCGGAAGGCCTGCTGAGACGGAGCTCGGCCTCTTCGACCAATCCGAAGAGACGGGACTCGCATCGGTGTGTCTTCCAGGGGCCACGTGGTGTTGAGGTTCACACAAGTCTCTTCAGAGTCCGATGAGGTCGGCAGCGCTATGGCCTCACAGCAGAGGCCAGGAAGCCAGGTCTCAGCTAAGGCTAGGGCTGTCATCCAGGCCCCGTCCCCTGTTTCAGCAGCCAGATTCTGCCAACCCGTGCGGCCCCGGGTTCTCAGCAGGATGGGCAGGGGAGGTTATGCAGGACTGCGGTGCCCTCGGGACGCCCTGCCACTCAGCTCCCCCCAAGAACTGCGACATCACCGGAAGCACCCAGAGCTGGAAGTTCCCTCGCGTGAGCTTTCTGCTAGCTCTAGATATCAGAGTCGTCTTCTGAGCTCCTCAGGTTGTGTTCCCACATACAGGAAGGCGTGTCAGTTCAGGTGCCGCCCCCGAAGGGCCCAGCCCTACCCTAGTATCCCCTTTGTGAGGCTCCACCCCTCTTGGAACCTTCCTCGGCGCCCGGCTGCGTGTTAGGCGTGAAGCGTTCGCGGCCAAGACCTTTGTGGAGGTGGACGGAGAATGACGGCAGGCAAGGTGGCCGCGAGAACAGGTCGGGCAAGAGGACGACTGACACCGCCCCATCCAGGTGGAAGCTGCCCTCTGTGCTTTGTCCCTGCTGCTGCTGGCCACCAGGGACCCTGCCCCAGCCCAGCCACTCCAGGCACCGTGCACGCCCACACTGAGATCCAATCCCCAGGACTGAAGCCCAATGCCAGCCCTCACGTCTCCCCAGAAAGCCCATCAGTGTGCCAGTGTCTCGGGGATCCCGTGGGCTCGCTATAAATCAGTTCTAAGTTTATGTGTGTGCTTTACAAAAATATATTTACTCCCTTCAGTCTTTCAAGTATTACTTGTACAACTTACTTGGAACACACTCCACTGGTTTCACGGTGGCACCCCTCTCCTCCCAGGGAACGGACTCACAGTCCCTGTGACACCCGCGCCTGTCCCTTGGCACGGTTTTAACGCGTCTCCCTCCACGGGCCTAGGGTCTCACCGTGTTCCTCTGACTTGTCTCCCAGCCGACTCCCCACCCTCATAGAAGCCCATGACAGAGCCCAGAGAGGACTTGGGTATGAGGCGAGAGCTCCAGAAACCTAGAGTGCAGGAGAGGGAGAGCGGGAGGGAAGGGCAGAAGCAGCCGGGTTACCTTTTTGACAGTAACGTTTTCCATTTGGCAAAGACGTCCGCCTGCAAGCTCGCCTCCACCCGCTTCAGCTTGCCCTTGTCCGGAAGGATGAAGGCGGCCGTCAGGTTTTGCGCGAACGGCATTTCCAGGATGGTGCAGGCGCGCTCCTCGTCGCGGCCCACGGTGTACACAGCCTCATGGGACATCATGGGCACCTTCACGGAGCTGTTTCTCCCCAGAATGAAATCTTCCTCTTTGGTGGCGTTCGGATGGAACTCGTGTTGCCACCTGGCTTAGGATTGGAGGAGGGGACACACAGGGTATGAGCACCTCGAGGGAAAAGAACTCGCCCCTCATCTCTGTCCGCGCAGATCGGGGGAAGGGCTTTGGCTATTCGGGGATGCCCCTGCCACGGCACCGAAGACTTCCGACGAGACAAGCCCAGGCCCAGGGATCAGTTCCCGTAGAGGTCAAGACGAGGGCTGTCCGTCTGAGAGCAGGGCAGTCGGCCGCCATCAGCCCAGGTGCCCGAGCCTGAGAGAGCCTGTCGCTCACGTCCTGACGGGGCAGACCGCGCTCTCGCTAACGGAGACTGGTTGGGTCTGACATGAGTCAAAATGCCTGATCGTACTCTAAGTCAGCCCTATGGGGCCCTGAAAACGACCGAAGCCGGCTGCCCTGGGGGCTTGTGGGTGAGCAGTGACATCCACAGCCGGGTGTCTGGACCCTCCTTTTTGACCTTGAGGTTGCTTTGATCCTACTGGTCATAAGCTCACACCTGGGTCTTTTTAAACCTGCAACCTGCAGAGTCCTGAATGTAAGGTCAACTCCCTGAGTTCAAATCCTGGCCTCGTCGTTCTAAAAGAATGTCCTTGGACAAGTGCTGGAGTCTCCTTGGACTTCAGTGTCCTTATTTGTAGACTGGATATTGGTGGTGCCTCAAGGGTTGCTCTGAGACTCTGTGGGTCATGGTAGCACGGTGTAGTGGTTGTGTATAGTGAGTGTTGGATGGATAGTGGTCATTATCTGCCTTACTAGTGGCACTGCCATTTTTGTTGGGATCACAGGGACTTTGGGAAATTCCACATCCTCCTCTATCCTTCTCTAGTTTGGATAGACCAAGGTTTCGGATTGCCATCTTCTTATTTTCTCTTTGGCTCCCTTGGATTTTGGAAGGCCTCATTTTTATATTTAGTTCCAAGGTACTGGCTTTGTGGGGATTGAGGGGTGTTAGCCTCTGATCTGCCCCTATTTTGATCACCGTGTGTGTGTGTGTGTGTGTGTGTGTGTGTGTGGTGTGAGTAGATGTGTATGACATGGGGGATGAAGTTTGAATCCAAGAACGTCCTTCCATCTTCTTTTTCAGTTTCTCTCCCTCAGATCTGGGGAATTGATAAAGTAGGATAAGGAGACCAGGCCACTCACCGAGTGATCATCAACACCGCAATCAACACAACCACCAGTTCAGCCATCTACCCGGCAGAAAGCACACCGCGCCAGAGCTAAGAGAACTGGGTTCCAGTTCTGACACTCATTGACTGGCGCACTGCTTGGAATTAGTCAAGTTTTAATTTCTCTCTCAGAATTTTCTCTCATCTAAGACACGGGGACAAAATGTCACTTCAACCCATATAGCCAGTGCTGCGTTAGGATAATCAGCAATAACGAAAAGCCACATAGGGAGAATGACTTAGATGTCACAAAGCTCATTTCACATCGATTTGTAACTTAAACCCCAATCACCGCCTCATGAATCATATATCCTGGTACTCTTTTTATGGACCAAAAAAGTGTGATTCTGAAAGATTACCCACACCTGAATTCAAGGTCACAGAGCAAGCAAGTGGCCAACCCAGATTGTTAATCCAAGTCCAGTGACCATCTTCCTCTCCACACCAACATGCCACAAGCCTTACCTTGAAAGAAAATATAATTTGTAAGCAGCAGCACAGTTCCAGGGTCGATTTGCTTGATCAGGTTGTTAATCTTCCCATGAGTTTTCTGACTGACATAGTCATTGATTTGTCTCTGAGTGTCTTCCAAGTTCTGAAAGTTGGCAGAGATGGTTTCCGCACTGTACAGGTTCTTGGCCTCGGTCATAAACCTCCGCTGTGGCTGGAAATTCTGGTCCATAAACAGGGTGTTCCCAATTCTCATCTTGACGTCCTGGGTCTCCCGGTTCAGATTGTGGATGAGGTAATGGAAGCCCTCGTGAAGGTCTCTCTCTGGCATCTTCCTGAAGTTGAGTCCCTTCTTGATCTCGGCCAGGGTGCTGTCCTCTGCCCCCAGACACAGCATGGAGAAGGCCGTCGAGATGCTCAAGGGAGACAGGAAGATGTTCTTGCCAGGGTTGTTGGCAGACAGCTTCTTGAGCAGTCTGAAGCCAAAATCTGCATTCCGCCTCGCAAGCTCCTTGGCTGCCATCCTTCCCGTCAACCTCGAGCCCTCGTGAATGGCTGGTGAGAAGTGGGACTCCAGAAGACCTTTTGCTGGGAGGAGGCTGGCCAGCAAAAGGGCGAGGCCCAGCGTGGGGCTCATTTTCCTTGGAGATTGTCCTGTTAAGTAGCAGACCTGGGGTTAGCAGAGAAAAGAACAAAAGAGCTCCATTGCCCACAGGAAGACCAGCTCAAAGAAGGAACTCCATGCCTGGAGTGTGCTGGACATAATGATTTAGGAATCACTGGCCTGATCGCGTTTAACCTGGAGAACCACCCTGAGGACCAGAAGTCACTGTCCCCATTTCTGAAATGAGAGGACTGAGGGCGGGGACAGCTCTTGTGTCTCAACTCCTTGTTCCCCCACTCCATGGCCCGTGGTGAAGACCCACCCACCGTGTGGACAGGTTACCCCGACCACACCATCACAATGCTCCATCCCTTTGCCGCCCTGGCTGATTTTTTGAAAAGAGAGTGTGACCACAAGCGAACCAATCAATGTCTTCCCCGATAACGCAAAGCCCTCCCGACTGCGGGGCGCCTGGCTTTACCACGTGTCTCTGAAGCTAAGTGTGGCCACAAATTCCACACGCAGAGGGAGAAAGAGAGAGAAAAGGAGATGGAAAGAGGGAAGCGTACGACACCCTGATGACGTCTTTGGAGTCCCTGGACGAAGCTTTACCTCGGTTTCCCAACCACCTTCAGTTTTTAAAAGTTATAAGGGTCAGTATGTTTCCTTTTTAGGGCGGGCTGAGTCGAGTTGGACTTCTCCCCCTTTGGCCAAAGAACCCTGACTAAATTGTAGAACCCAAGTCCAGGCTGGAGTGCAGTGGCATGCACGCTCACGGTCACCCCAGCATCGACCTCTGGGCTCCAGCCATCCTTCCGCGTAGACGGAACTACAGACGTGCAACCACGCCCCGCTATTTTTAACTTTATTGTAGAGACAAGGTCTCGCCAGGTTGCCCGGGCTGGTCTGGAACCCGTGGGCTCGGGCCATCCACTCGCCTCGGCCTCCCAAAGCGCTGCGATGACAGGCTGAGCCACCGAGCCCGGCCCGCTTGTTGATTTCTTTAATTGCACATACTGCTGCCGGCGACGGCTACACCGATTTGTATGTGAGATGAAGGCAGATTTCTTCACTTGGCCTTACTGTTGCGTTGTTTACTCTGCTTTATCCTGTAACTGACATCTTTCCACGTCTGCAGCCGGTGGGAAACAGTGAGCTCCTCAGCAGTGAAGGCTGTTCGTGGTTGCCTTAGACGGGCTCCCCGGAAGCAGAGCCCCAGATGGGCATTCAGGTGCGCGTTGTGTATTCAGGGAGCTTTCCCAGGAGCCCGTACAGGAGTGACAGGAGCCGGATGGGAAAGGGGAGGAGCCAAGTAACATCTAGCCATGGTCTGGTCCACTGCGCGGAGGCTCTCAAGGCTGGCCTGTTGGAAAGACTCCGTCGTTGGTGGCTGTGGTCTGTCTTTAAGATGCGAGGCACGGTGTGTAACTTCCTACCGGCCACGGATGATTGCTTGGAGAGGGGAGGGCAGCTGTGAGCTCTCAGCAGGCAACCGTCACGCCCACCAGCAGGAGGGGACGGCCACCAACATCCCCAGTGTCTGGCACCAAGGAGGCTCTTTCTAGTTGGCTTCTGAAGGAACAGATACGTGAACACCAGGCAGGGCCTGTTCCTAGGAGTGCCAGCTCCCAAGTTCCTTGTGCCCTAACCCTTCTAGGCCAGGCACCGTGGATAGCGCCCTCATCACAGCAGACACTGGTCTTCGAGGAGTTTGTGATGCAGTACTGGAAAATTCCAGCAGATACAATCTGTTGCTCCCTGAGCACGTATTCTTTTTTTTTTTTTTTGAGTTGGAGTCTCACTCTGTCGCCCTGGCTGGAGGGCAGTGGCCACTCCCGGCCATCGCAGCCTTGTTCTGCTGGGCTGCGGCGATCCCTCCGCGTCAGCCTCCCGAGGAGCCGGAACTACAGGCACGTGCTACCACACCTGGCTAGTTTTCTGATTTATTGTAGATACGAGGTCTCTCCAAGCTGCCAGGGCGGGTCTTGAAACCTCGGGCTCAGGCAGTTCCCTCGTCTCAGCCTCCCAAAGTGCTGGGATGACAGGCTGAGTCACTGAGCCCGGCCAGCATGCATTCTTCCCTCCAGCTTCCCAGTAGAATTTCTTTCCCTCTCCCTTGTCCCCTTATCCTCCTCCTCCTCCTCCCTCTTCTTCCTGCAGTCTACCCTCTTGACAGGCAGCCCACGTTCCTCAGGGACGAGGCCCAACCCCATGGAGGGAGGGCCTGATCGCTCAGGGAGTCTCGACTCCCTTGCTGGTGATTGGCTTAGGAGCCTGCCATCATCCAGTCTGTGCAGGTGACAGCTTCTGCCCTGATCCCGTGGAAAGGGTCCGATGGAGGGGGATTTCGGGAGTGTTCGCTGGAGTGTTGGGGTGCTGCCCTCTCCCTTCCCTGGTGTCCTGGGCGGGGAGATGTGGCCGCCAGAGACTCACAGCCATCACACACACAGGACTTCGCAGAGAAACTGGAGCTGGAGCCACTGACAGCCTGGACCCCAGAGACTGCCCTGCCTCGGGACTCCCAGTGATGTCCAGATGCACAGTCAGCGTCTTGAAGCCAAAAGTGTCCTGCAAAGTACAAGTAGCTACGTATTTTTAAGTGCCAGGACCCCCATGTAGGCAAGAGTGGTGTGCTCTGGTCTCCTGCCATCTTCACTGTGTGACATTCTGGAAGACACTTTCTCTCTCTGAGCTTGGGGCTCGCACTGTCCCAAACGACTTTCTGGCAAAATGATCATAGCTGGTGAAAAGCAAGGACTTGACAGGCTGTCTGAAAGAGGCTACAGAAGGTGAATTAGTCAAGCCCATCAGGAGGCTTTAGATACACAGGAAAAAAATAGAAAACGGAAGGATTCAAGCTCAGGTGCCAGGGGGCTGGGCTGCTCACAAAGTGGCCTGGATTAAAAAGAGGCACTTCTGGCTGGACTTGGCGGCTCAGCCTGTAATCCCAGCATTTTGGGAGGCCGAGGTGGGTGGATTGTCTGAGCCCGTGGGTTCGAGACTCGCACGGGCAACTTGGCGAAACCTTGTCTCTACAATAAAATAAGAATCAGCCAGGCGTGGTAGCGCACGCCTGTAGTTCCAGCTACTCGGAAGGCTGAGGCAGAAGGATCACCGGAGCCCAGCAGGTCGAGGCTGCGGTGGCTGGGAACGGCCCCTGCCCTTCAGTCTGGGCGACAGAGTGAGACCCCGACTCAAAAAAAGGAGGAGCTTCTGCTATTCCAGCAGGCACTGTGTCTGATGTGTCGGCGTGGAGGAGTCACGCCCGTCCCTCAAGGATCCGTGAGAACGTTCTTGGCAGGCGCTCGCCAGCAGCTGCACACAGAGCCCATGAGTGACCTGGCAGGAGTTCCGGGATGAGTCCGGGCAGAGCGGGCCCGAGCAGGGAAGGCGGCACGTTCCGACATGCACGGCTAGGAGGCGAGCCTTGGCCATTGACCCCTCGAGGTTTTTAGTACTTGTCTGAGTTTCAGAAACAGGAATGCTCGTGAACTTCTGAGCCTGGGTCTTGGGCTGCCCCCGCTTCTGTGTGTATTAGGTGGTCTGGGCAGGTCTCCTCACTCTCCAGGCTCCCAGGGTCTTTATCTGTTAGGCGGGGAGGGGGTCTCTCCCCACCAGGTGCTGCTGATCCGCTGTCCGTGTCCACCCCCGGGACACAGCCCATACCGGCTGTTGGGTTCTAGCTTCCTCCCATCTCTGCAGGCCTGTGTCACTGCAGCCCCCTCTGGGCCTTCTGCCGGGTGCTGACATCTGGCATCCTTCCCCCAAAAGCTCACACTGGCCCCTCTAGGCCTTTCTGTCCGTCATCACGGGGCCCTAACTGACCCAAATCAGCCGTTGGATTACATGCTTGAGCAGGCTAATTTTTAAAATTCCACCAATTAAAACAGCTGAGCGACTGGCTGTTTCCCAACTAATGGACAGGGTGCTCTCCTGAGCTGAGTAATTCTTTGCTGGGTTTAGCTTGGAATGTGTGTGTGAGTGTGTGTGTGACTGAGAGGGCGTGTGTATGTGTGTGTCACTCATGTTAAATAAATAAGTAAAATTAAAATAAAAAAGAAAAAGAGCACCGTAAGAACCGAGCCCTGTGGCGTGCACACGGGCAGAGGTGTCCCCCGAACGTCCTGCGCCCACATTCCTTATTCATCTGGGAACACAGTTTTCTGATGAAAAGATAAAACGGTGTCTCTCGCCCACCCAGATGTCCTTCACCGGGAAGGCAGACCCAAGCCAGGTGGGAAGCCCTCCGGTCAAGCAGCACAGGGGTCTGCAGTCCACACCGTTCCTCCTCCACTCTGCCTCCCACACTGTCCCAGCCACGCTTGTCACTGGAATAAGCTGATTAAGGCAACAGCAAGATTCGACAGCTGACTTGACAATAATATTTGTGATTTTACAAAGTGCTTTCCTCTCGACCGCCAGCAGTTTGGGGAAACAGCCGGTAAGCGGCCAGAACACACACAGGCTACAGAGGACTGACTCGTGCAGGGTGCTTGGAACCACTTGCGTTAGAGAAGAGGCATCCCTCCCCTCCCCCGGTCGCCCCTCTTGGCCGGTATGTCCTGCCTCTCTTCCCTGGAGGAAGCAGACTGGCTGGGAGGAGTCGCTGTGATATCCTTCCTCCAGCCCGTGAGGCGAAATGTTTAGGATGCCAAGGCAAGCTCCCCCCACCCCCGATGTCCCGGGCCCTAAGAAGGGTGAGCTCGCAGCAGCTGGAATCTCCTGCTAACGGGAGGCCCTTCCCGGACAGCCTGGCTACGCCACCTTCCTTCCCTGCCCCACCCAGGGAGCTCTGACACCCCTCCCCCCAGGTCCCCCACAGAGTGTACAGCATTTGGGTAGACTCAGCACCCCATATCGGGCTGAGAAACTGGGGGATCCTTCTTGAAGGTGTGCTTTGGGCCCCAGCAGAAGACCGTCACCGAGGTCCTGGGCTCTGGGATGGCCAGGCAAGCTCTGGGGTCCCCCATTGCAAGGGGTGGATGTTGTTTCATGAGGACACTACTGTGGGTGTACTAGGAATTAAATTAGTATTGTTGAAAGCAATTTCAGGACGAAGTGCAGTAACACATCCTCATTCCCTGCTTAAAGTCAGAGAAGCCTCCTAGAAGAGCTCTAATGACCACTGTAGGGGGCTTTTTCCTTCTTCCCGGAAAGCAAAGACTGGTGCACACCCGTCATCTCACTTTTTAACTTGTCCCGTGGGTCCCTCCTTCACTCTTTTAAGGAGGACTTTTGGGTCCTCACGTGTATCAGGCACTGGGCGTAGAGCAACGCCAGGAAACAGTCAGCCCCACAGACGTCTCCAGACCCTCGAGAACGGTCCAGCCCTTGCCTGACCTGGCCCTCTTTCCCTTCAGTGACTTCAGTCTGTGATGAGGAAGCACGTGGCTCAGTGGCCACCGACCTCAGGAGGAAGGGTGCTATCAAGGGAGAGCCACGCCCCGAGTGGACAGAGGAGGCCGAGGTTGCCGTGTGTATTTCTGACAAAAATGCGTTCAACAGGGTGCTTGGCCTCACTTTCTCTGTGGACACAGCCTCTGTCCTCGGAGAGAAAGACTCACCAGCAGCTCACCAGTCAGGGGGAGGGCCCGAGTCGGAGGGGCCACCTCACCCTTAAGTCCCCTCCCTCCCCCAGCCCCCAAGCCTTTTCTAGAAAAACTCCAGGCAGCAGCGTCCATGGAAGTGAGCCAGGGCTTCCATCAAAGATGCCCAGTGGGCTCCTCCAGAAAGGGCTCCCCGACTGTGGCGCTCCCCTAGATTTTATATTGCTTAAATACATACCTGGGGATGCCTGGACCCCCCCCCTCCAGTCAGAAGCAGCCTCTGTGTGCAATCAACAAGGCGCACCTTATCTTTTCAAAGGGAAGAGACCATACTCACAGCACATCCAGGGAAAGTCCACCGAGCTGGCCGCGAATCCGCCTTGCCTGCTCCACAGTCTACACTTCCATGGCCTCTTGGAAGAGTGGAGCCTGAGTGGCAGCTGGGGAGGCTCTGGGAGCAATGACCACGACACCTCCTGGGGCCTTCCTCACCTCTGGAGGCCGTGGCGTGATATTGTACTGGCCACACCCGCTGGGCTGTGGCTGCCCTAATGAAGTCCACTCACTTCTTTTGCAACGACTCGGTTTCCCAATCGCTGGCTGGGTATGAGGCTGGACTATCCTACAAACAGATCAGCCCGTCGTCCTGGCGGTGAATGTTCAACCCAAGCATCGTCACTGCCGTCCCTGGAAAGAGGCTGGCAGCTGGATTTCTTGGGATCATTCCCATTCACCCCTCGTTGTTCTCATTTGCTATTTTTCATGGGCTCCAAATTGTCGTCTCTGTTACCTCAGCTCACAGGGAGTCCTTTTGAGGAAGAGGATCCAGGGGAGATGGACAGACAGATCAAAGGACAACCTCTGCTGGGGACAGCAGGAATAAAAACTTCTCATGCACGTCTGTGATCATTTGTGAAAATTGCAGATTATTTTCCAGTTGCACGTAGGTGGTGCTGGGGAGATGAGATGATGGTTGGGTTTTATGCCCACCCCCTCACATACACTTTTCTGTCTTTTCCAAACTGTCTTTAAGGAACAGATATTACTCAGAAGTAAGTTTCTGAAGACGTAATCTAAAACAAAACTCTCACCCTTAGTCTTACCACTTAGAGACAGAAAAATTGATGTCCGAGAACCGCCCCAAACCACTGACCCCGGCATGGACCTCAGTCTAGACTGGAGGCTGGAGATGGCAAGGGTCAAGGCCCGTGGGTCTGGGCCTCATGTCAGCTGGGACTGGGAGGATGAAGGTGATTGTCCCCCCGTGAGGTGTAAGTTAGTACCCAGAGACTTTGGCCGGAGGCTGCGGAGGTAGCCTGTGTTTTCTACAGTGTTGCTCTGGGTAGGTGTGATCGGACAGTCAGTTCAACGCATGTGCTTCAATTCTGTTTTGCCAAATGAGGCGAGACGTTATTCAAAGGCTCCTTCCCCATGTAGTGACGGAGGTGCCACGGAGGCCTCGGAGCGCCATGTGCGGGAATTTCCCTTCTTCGAGAATGTCGTTTTTAGTCAAAACATCACTTTCACCCCCCACGCTCTCCAGAGCAGGTGACCTTGAAGCCTGCTTGGAAAGAGGGGACACTGGTTCACTCCCAGGCCACAAACGGATGCCCTCATGGCTCGGCCCGGCAAAGTCACGGGACGCGCGGGCTCCGGGGCTGCAGAGCCAGCAGGTTCTCCTGAGGGCGACCCCCGAGGGAGGCCCTGAGCCATGCCGCACTCTCCCCGGCCCGGGGAGCCAGGCCTGTCAGCTGGGATGTGCAGGTCAAAGACGCCAAAGGACAGGAGGCCTCACGCTGTCCGGCTCTAGGCACCACGGCTGCTGCCAGGAACCCACCCCCAATGGAAGGACGGGCTGAGGCGAGGACCGGCGGTCCCACAGGGGTCGAGGTTGCAGCGTGGAGGGCCAGAGGCAGCGCGGCGGAATCCAGACCTGCACCCTCGGTTTGGAAAGGAAAAACTCGGCCCTCTAATGACAGGGCGAGGCCTGTGTGAGTCCCAGGGCCGGGCCCGCCCCAGACGCACTCCGCTCCAGGTCAAACGCCCACGGAGGCATGCAGGGAGAGGCAGGGAGGGTCCGCCCGCCGAGCCGCCCGGGCTGCACGGGGAGGTCGCCGCTCGGACAGCCCTAGCGTCCAGGCCAGGCACTGAATCTCGGCCAAGAGGTGCCCACCCTGCCCGGGGGAAGCGCTCCGTGGGAGGCAGGTGTCCGTGGGGAGCAAAGGCAGAGGGATGCAGACCCCCCGTCCCCCACGCACCCGTCGAGGGACCTCAGTCTAGACTGAAGGCTGCTCCAGGAAGCTGCAGACGGGAAGGCTCAGTGCCGTGGGTTTTTGCCTGGTGTCCATCTAGGCTGGGAGGATGAAGGTGACTGTCCCCCTGCGAGGTATGAATTAGTGCCAGAGGCCCCGGCTGGAGGCTGTCGGGGAGGTAGCCTGTGTGTTTTCTGCAGCATTGCTGTGTGTAGGCGCGACAGGGAGCTAGACGTTCCCAGTTCTTCCCCCACCCTTTGGTTCTCACAGATGCCAGAAACAAGCCACACCCTCCCTCTAAGAGCTGGTCGGGTGGGAATGCAGGGGAGCACACAAGCCACACTGGGGAGGGCCAAGGCAGGGGGAGCTCTGCGGGGCGAGAGTTTGCAAGGGGCACGTGCTCAGGGTGACTTCGTAGGCGGGACACTCTTCGGCCAGGTTTTGAAGGATGAGTAGGAATTGTCTAGGTGAACACCGAGGATGAGGGGAGCATCGAAGGTCCGGCGTCCTGGAGAAAGTGAGCAACTGATCTGCTGCCTCTATAAACTGTAAATGTGACCTTGGACTTCCGGCTCCTTGGCAGCAGCTTCCGTCCCAGGAGCACATTAAGGTCATACGGGAGCTTAGACATGCCCCGTTCTGAATCTTCCTCTTGAGATTTTGGCTCAGTGAATGGAGGTTGAAGCCTGGTGAGGGTGCTTGAAGAACCTCTCCTGGGGATTCGATGAGAGCCACTGTTGAGACTCTTGGCCCTAAGCAAGTAATTCCCGCCAGATGATTCCAGAATCACCCACGATGTCTCTAAAACACGGAGCCACTGGGTATCAAGAACGGTCACAAACTCCAGCAGCTCAGGCACTGGCATGAGACAAACACGTCGAGCCATGGGCCCGGCCAGAGAATCCCAGACCCGCATGGGGAGAGTCATTGGCAGGGGACACGGGGATCACTACAGCTCAGTGGGCAAGGAGGGGCTTCCCCGAATGGTGCTGAAACCCCTGGAGAGCCACGTGGGGAAGAGGGTACGGAGACCGCACTTCCTGCCCCACGCAAAACGTTCATTCAAGAACTCACGGGCCTAAATGGGTAAGGTATCGGACCGGGTCATAGGCAGTCACAGTTAACAACTCATCTAACCTCAAAGCCCACAGCTACCAAAACAACAAAGTTTTTAGGAAAGAAGATGGAAGACCATCATGACTGTGAGCTAGACAAAGACTTCCTGACAGTCTAAAGGATTCGCCCTACAACCGTTGATAAACTGAACTTGACGAACGTGCAGAACTTTGTTCATCCCAAATCAGCCACGAACGCACCGGGCCGGTCACAGGCAGGGTGTGTGCTCACGGTACCTGTGTCTGACAAGGACTCGTGCCGACTCCGGACGTGTCAACCAACCAATGGGAAAAGACAACTTAAAAATAAGCGAACCGAACAAACCCTTCGCAAGGAAGATCTCCAAACAGCCAATGAGCATCTGAAGGCATGCCCAGCATCTCAGGCATCGGAAATACGCAAAACAAAACCACAGCACCATCCCACGACCCCCCGGAGAAGGGCTGCAGCTCAAGCAAGGTGTGGAGCCGGTGGGATTCTCACCATCGCGGCTCTGCAGGCTGGCACCACCATGCGGGAAAATGGCTTGGCAGGACCTGTCAAGGCTACAGGCATGCTCGCCCTTTACCCCGTAAGTGGTACCCAGGGCATCTACTCAACAGAAACGAGGGCTTGTGGGTTCACGAAGACACGGACCGCCTACTACATAGCCTTTATGTGGTAACTCTAAAGGAAAACAACCCACATGCCCATTAATGAGAAAAAGACAGAGAGACAGAAAGAAAGACACATACAAACAGAGGAGATAGACAGAGACAGAGACAGAGAGACAGAGAGAGAAAGAGACAGGTAGAGAGAGAAAGACAGACAGAGACACAGAGACAGAAAGAAAGACACACACAAAGAGAGGAGATAGAGAAAGAGACAGAGAGAGAGACAGAGAGAGAAAGAGACAGGTAGAGAGAGAAAGACAGACAGAGACACAGAGACAGAAAGAAAGACACACACAAAGAGAGGAGATAGAGAAAGAGACAGAGAGAGAGACAGAGAGAGAAAGAGACAGGGGGAGAGAGAGAGGCAAAGAGAAAGACAGAGACGGAGAGACCATACAAAGAGAGGAGATAGACTGAAAGAGAAAGAGACAGAGAGAGAGACAGAGACACAGAGAGACAGAGAAAGACACAGGGGAGAGAGAGAGACAGAGAGACCGAGATGGATTCCTAGCCACCATCCCAGACCACACTTCTCGTTTCCCTGGGTGACGCAACTGCCCTCTAGTTTTTAAAGGACTCCCAAACAACCCTCAGGACAGACAGCTGTGGGCACCAGCGATCAGGAGTTTGAGACACCGCAAAGCCAGAGTCCTGTTAGACCCAATTAAACTGTGCCTCTGCGCAGTAAGACCTCAGCTCATGAAAACGGCACTTGATTCAAGGAATTCAGCTCCAATTGGGGAGCTTAATCAAGAAATAACTTGAAATCAAGAAATGACTTAAAATCAATAAATCATTGCTTTGAAGGGAAAGCGAACATTTTTAAGCCATCTTCAACAAGATCCTAGGCTACCGTAATCAGCCTTTAGTACAAAATGTCAAAAATCTTCCCATTCAAAAATCCAAGCAAATAAGGAAATAAAAAGGAGAAAAATGGAAACACGTCTTAAGAAATTAGGAAGCATTCTTTAAATAACGAAAACCCAAAATGGCATCTCAGGACAACGGAGTAAAGGCGAACAATTCCATAAATGTTACCGGAAAACAAATTATTCCAAAAGTAACCCTGGAAAAATAAATTAAGACCAAAAGTACTGGAGGAAAATCTTTTTATAATGTGACAGCGGGGAGGAATTTCCTAAGCAGGACACGCAAGCCAGAACCACGGGGGAATGACGGACCGTCACGGCCGGCGTGATGTGTGGACTTGCTGGGGCCCACACCGGGGCGAACACGCCACACTAGAAGCCAGGCTCGAGACAGACGCGACTGCTCCCAGCCACCGAGAGCCCACCCCTGGGTGACGACCCCAGGCTCCTCACAGGCCCAGAGGAAAGGCGTGGGAGCGCCTGGTGGAGACACGCCAGGTGTCTTCCCAACCTTGCCCTTCCTCTTCAGCTCCGTCTGTGCGTGGCAGCTGCGGTTACTGATGGCTGGTGCGTATTTTCCACACCCGCTTTGTGGGTTAGGGGCTGCTGGACCCATTTCACATACGGGGAAACTGAGTTTCCTATGGCTGGATCATGCACAGACCCGGAACTCAGACATCGGGTCTTCCGGCTTGAACCCCTTGTCCTGTGGTCAGCTCTCTGGCAGATCACGGAGGAGGCTGGGGCCACGGTATCCCGGCAGCCGGAGCGACCCCGGGGACTCCCAGCCAGGCTGCTGCTTCAGCCCGAGAGCCGGGCAGGCGGGGACACAGGCCGCTGGTTTGTCTGAGTGAGTCTCCCAGCCCTCAGTTCTCTCCTCCAGGCTAGCCAACACATGGGCATGCGCGCGCGCGCGCATACACACACACACACACTCACACTCACACACCTCGGACTGACCCTCCCCGTCTCTTCCCCCTTGGCCGCCAGACCCTGTTGACCCAGCCCCCTGCCCCCTTCTGCCTGGTTTCCGAGTGGGCTCCTCCAGGACTCGGGCCCACCAGTGCTGTCAGCAAGGGGGGTGGCTTTCTGAGGCAACCTGCCGAGCCTGCCTCTGCCACCTCCGCCCCTTCCCGGGGTCAGCCTGCCCATCGGCCCTGCCAGGGTCCTTTCCGAGAGCGCCACGCTGGGACTTCTTCCCTCCCTCCCAACAGCGCTGTGCACTGTGCTCGGTGCCCTTTGGAGCCACAAACGAGGCCTGGCACCCAGCAAACCCCACAAAGGTAAGGGCACGCTGCCCAGAAGCCGGGGTGACACGCTCCATTTCATCCCGGGTGCACAGCCCTGATCCCCAAGTAGATACGTCCCCCACATTCCTTTCAGGGGGTAGGGCAGGAGTGGGCGTGGGCACCCCGGCACCACTGCAGAACACATGGCCCAGGTGTGCACACGGCCCCGGCCCCGCCTCCCAGGTGCAGGCAACTCCCCTGCCTCTCCCCACGCCCACTCTCGAGGAGGTCCTGGGCCCCGCGCCCGTGTTCTGGGCTCCAGACACAGGGGACCCACAGTGCAGCAGGCAGCGGGGGAATCACTGCTCTGGAGCATCACGTACCCGCCTGGACACCGGGCAACGGGACACTTCGTTAGATCTGCAGTCGCCCGAGAGAACTAGTCCCTTAGAAGCCAAGTGGTCAGTCAGTTTCGCCTCGAAGGTAAGCGTAGACCTGAGTCTGCGCTGTCGGCCTAGCCAGGACTGGTTCTGGCGTTACAGCCCAGATCCAAAAGTCAACATTTCAGAAAAACATTTGTGGGCGAAGAGTTGCAGACAGCAAAAGCAAGTTCCTGATTTAGCGTCTTCTGATACTTTGTGATAAGACCACCGATTTGGTTCCAGCAACACGTGAGCCTGCATGCGCGCGTGCGTGCACACACACATACACACGCGCGCGCACGCACGCATAAATGCATGCAAATTCAACTCACTCGTCTGTGAGGGAGGGACTATGGGTTAGCAGAGGCTTGAGACTGACGGAGAGTTACCTGCTGGGCGCCACGTGGTCATTAAGTGGATGCCCTTCCTTCCAAGGACTCTTAATACAAAAGCAAAAACAACGCTGTGGATCCGTTGTTGGAGAACACTTGGGAGAAACTGGAGGACACTGGGCTTGTCTCCATGCCCCTGCTTGAAGCCACTGCATGCAAGGCGGTTTACACCTTGATCTGGTGGTTCCTGCAGCCCCGGGGAGCAGGCTGGTACACACCTCCAGCTGTCCCTGTCACGGCTTCTTCTGCGGAAGGGCTCGTCCACCCCTCCCACCCACCTCCCCTTGTCCTTCTCTCCGGTTCTGTTCCAGGGCAGCAGAACTTGAGTTGAAACCTGAACTAAGTGCCTAAGATCTACCAGGCAGTGAGCCGGGGGCGGGCAAGAGAAATATCCCATCTCCTGCTTCGTGGGCCACAACCCATGAAGCGACGAGGACAGACTCGCCAGTTCTGTGTCAGAGGCCTGATTGGACCCTCGGGAAGTCCCCGTGGAGGGACGCTCCTGGCTGTGAGGACAGCAGAGAAGGCTTCCTGGAGGCGGTGAGGCTGGTCTTTCAGAGGTGATGTCTGATGATTTTCCACTTCATTCCCGCAGCCCCAGCACAGCTGCAGCTGGACACAGTGTGGCCACCTCAAAGCCACAGGAGTCATGGGTCGGGCACAGGCGAGGCTCACCTAGGCGCCCTCCCTCCCCAAGACCCCAAGCAAGCCCAGCACGCGCACACCGCCCGAAGCTGAGTCTCCACCATGCCCCTTGAGCGTGTGGACTCTTTGCTGTGGGCGGCATGCATATTCCACTGGCCTGGAAGCCTCTCACGTGTCAGAAGCACTGGGAGCAGGACGACACCCCAAGGGCAACCCGCCGTGCTGTCTGTGGCATTCTGTCCTTGCCAAATTCTTCTGTCATGCCGGACTTCGGTCGGGGGAGAGGACAGCGGGGAGGAGGCCAGAAGAAGGCAGGGCAGACAGAGGACAGCCTGGGCTTCAGAGTGGATGGTTCAGCAAGGCATCCCCCCCTCAGAGGTGCAGGAGAACGGAGCCATGGCCTCCCAAGACCCCCCACCCTCACCACCAGCCCACAGCCCCGCTCCAGGGAGACGCTGTGACACTGAGGGGAGCCCTGGCCCTGAAGACACAGCTAGCTGGCCGCCCCTCCGGGCCACCCCACCCTCTATGCCTCCCTGTTTCCATCTGTTTGATGGGACGGCAGACAAACCTGCTTTGCCCACGCCACCCAGCTGTCGGTAACCCTGCTAGATGGAATGCTCATGGGAGGGGGTGAATCAGAAATAATTAGGAACAATCTCCGTCACGGGAATTAATTACTGTTAGCAGGAAGCCACTGCCATGAATCGCCAGTCGGGCGCATGAAGACAGCGGGCCGGTGCTGCTCGTCCGAGTCCCACGCGGCAGCGTCCTCATCCTCCTGCAGTTCGAGGGAGGGTGCTGGGCGCTCAGTACCACTGGGGCCCAGGGGAGGATGATTCTTTCACCTCGAAGGGGGCATGTGCTAGAAATAACGCGTCCCACAGCAAGAGCGGAATGCTGAGATCGGCTGGGATCTGAAGAAGCCTATCAGCGCGGGAAGCGGCGGCCACTGGGTGCCCACTGCCCACCCGCGTGCTGCCATCCAGCTGAGGGTGGGAACCGCTCATTCCTGAGCCTCCAGAAGCCTGGGAAAACAGAGCGGCTGTCTACCTCAGACCCAGGCCCAGGCCTGGGGAGGCTGAGCCATGCGGGCGGAGGCGAGGAAACGCCCAAGCCCGCAGGCCACCCTCCTGGGAGGTTCCACGCGTTCCCAGACGGGTCCCCTCCCAGCACGCAAGTCACGAGCGCAGGAGTGAGGAGTGGCCAGGGAACGCTGGACGCAGCCACCGCGGTGTCACCCTGAGGACAGAGGAGGGATGTCTCCCCTCATGCGTCCACGTCCCCTGCCTTTCTTCCCGGATGCGTGAAAGCAGCTGGCGATAGCCACATGTGGCTGGCGAGGTAGCCACCTGACTTGCAAGGGGTGTGCCCTGAGCGGCCACGGCTTGTTTGCTGACACCAGACAGTCTTTCACAGAGGACTCCCTTAATAACCCAAGGTAAAATGAGTGACAATTCCTTTCAGAGAGAGAACATACTGACTGAAGACTAATTCACACTAAGCTGTCTACGACTGATATCAGGTGCCTTTAATGGGGGCAAGGAAAGAAACAGTAGACCCCTGGGAATCAGCAGCAGGGAGGAAAGACCCCAGAGGGGGATGATCACAGGACAGGGAGGTGGGAGCGGGGACGGAGAGTTGTGTCTCGGGGCGGAGCGACTTCCCCTCGCTCCTCTGGCTGCATGGGCCCCGTCAAGCTATCTTGACTTCCTCCCCCGCACAGCTGGGGAGATGCGTGAGAAATCCCCTGGGAGGACGGAGGAGCCCGGTGCCAGCCTCTCGAGACCCACGCACGGGTGCTCCAGGGCGAGGCCGGCGTCCCCAGGCTGACCGGGTGCTGTGACGGTTTTCATTCAAGTTGTCAAAAGTTCCTGAGGGGTGCTCGGCTCAACATCTGGGGTGCTAGGATGAAAACCACGGCCAGCGTCCTCCAGCCAGGCTCCCAAGTGCCAGAGTTATCCGCCCGGGGGACTTTAGCCAGACAGCCGCTCTCTGTCCCCTCCCAGGATCGACTTCCCTCCCAGAATGGGCCGCCTGCGGGCCGCTTCAGTGGCTCCCGGGAGACCCGCAGCCTGAGAAGGGGTGTCGGTCTGAGTGGCAGCATGGTGCAGGCTTGACTCTCAACCCAGACCTCATCGTGCCTCTGGGCCTCAGTGTGCTCATCTGCAAAACTGGCACGACCACACCTCCCTCCCGTGGAGAGCTTGAGCTCGTCCAGCAAAAAGCCCCGGGTCCAGGCCTGGTACACAGAGGCACTTCACAGCCGCGGACGTTGTTGTTTTGTTATCTGTCGTTATTACTATGATCCTGTCACTTTAATTACTATCTTGTGATGACACTGATGATGGAGATGGTTGTTTGGGACATCGATCCCCAAGGGCTGGGCCGCAGAAGGCACCGCGTTTCCACAGACGTGTCCACACCCGACCGCACGCCTCGCGACCGCAGCTGTCCCTGCACGAGGCGCTCTGGCAGCCTCGGGTTGTCCCGGCCTGGCCGGACGCCAGAGCTACTGGGCGGGCCCTCTCTGCCAGCCCAGGGCGGCTGTGACTCACTTCCCAGGTACGTACGGCTGGCCGAGATGGGAGGACAGTCTTCGTGCAGTTGGGCGCAAGCTGGGTGGGTCCTTGCAGGTGGCTCTGAGGGCCGGGCTTGCGTGCTGGGTGGCGGTAGGCGGGGCGCCGTCTGGTCCACGCAGGTGTCCAGGGAGGGGCCGGTGGTTGGGGCCGAGACTCTGAGCCAGGGGTCTGTTCCCAGGGGTTAGCGTGGGCCCACCGCGGGGGTCGGGGCCTGCGGGTCAGGCAGGGCCGTGGGAGTTCAGTGGCTGGAGACCGGCGGTCGGGGCGCTTGGAGTCTGCAGTCATTGAATCGGGCCACTGGGGTTCCTGGGCATCCGCAGGTGGCGTCTGGTTCGTGGGACGGGGAGGCGGCCAAGAGCTGGGCTGGGCGTCACGCTGGGGCTGCAGGTGAGCAGGGGGAGCGGCAGCAAGTCAGGACAGAGGCAGAAGCCTGGAGCTTGGGCCGAGGGCCCTCCCTGTGGCTGGGGATGTGGTGCCTCTGGCCAGCAAAAGACAAAGGCCACCACACGCCTGCGGCTGGGCCCGCGTCGGCGGCTGGTTGACACCTGGGTCGGGGCTGGCCCTGGCTGGACAGCTCGTCCCCACAGCCAGGGAAGCCAGAGCCGGCAGTGGCCAGACTGAGGGTGGACGCCTGGGGGCTGCCCAGAACTATGTGACATGTTCCCACCGGGGTAGGCAGGGGATCAGGGAGGCGACACGCCAGGGCAGGAAGAGAAGCAGAAACGCGCGGACACCATGGGTGGGAGCTTAGGGGGCCGGTGTCAGGAAGCCCCTGCTGCTTCCCGGAGAAGGTGGGCACAAGTGCGACCCAGAGTTTCTAAGTAACCTTCCTGGACAACCCGTGGCTCCAGCAGTCCAGCCTCCGGCCTGAGTTAAAGCAATACCCGCCCGGCCATCGGGGCTACTTCCAGGGCCTCCTCTACCTGACCTCATTTCTGTATTTCCACCAAGAAGATGTTTACAAGCACAACTCGGGTAGGATCACTCTCCTGCTCAAAAGGCTTCCATGGCTCCCACTGCCCACTGGATGAGCCTTAACTTCCCGCATAAGGCTCTCTGCCATCTGGCCTCAACTTCCCTCTCCAGCTTGAAGACCCCCTTCAAGTTTCTCACCCTCCAAACCAACAGACAACCTGTTGTCTCTCCCGAATTCTGTAAATGCTTCCCCCGGTGCCCTGGCTTGGGCCCTCCCCCATCCCGAGGCCAGCTCAGACGCCCCCGCACCCACCCACCTTTCAGAGATGCCGCTGCCCCCCAGACTTGGAGTGGCCCCCTCCCACCACTGTGGCGGCAGCTGTGCCATGTCCTGCTTGGTGTGACCACTGTTATTTTCCAACTGCTGCCATTCTGTCATCCCCAGGTGGGGCGGCCTGTGTCTTTCCCTGGTGCCGCCTTCCCGTCTGTGCCCTCGCCCTGGCCTGGGAGCATCTGTTCATCTGCTCCCTCCATCCGGGGTCTCCGCTCCATTGCCACCGTGGAGAGGGGCCCCAAGCTCCTCTCATCACACCCCCTGCCTGTCTTATTCTCAGCCTCATCCCCTGGGATGACCTCGCTTCCTGGCCGGCTGGCTTCTGCCTGGCTGGCCTCTGGCCGCTCGCGTAGCAGCTCCTCGAGCTCAGAGCCTGGGCTGCCCACTGCTGTCCCCTGGGCCACCCACAGCCATCCACGGCTCCTGAGTTGCCTGCTGATATCCCCTGGACCACCTGCTGCTGTCCCCTGGGCCACCCACTGCCATCATGGCTCCTGGGCTGCCTGCTGCTGTCCCCTGGGCCACCCACTGCCGTCCCCTGGGCTGCCCGCTGCCATCTCTGGCTCCTGGGCTCTCTGCTGCAGTCCCCAGCTCTTGGAGCAGGGCCCGCACAGGACAGGGATCAAGCAGCACTTGCGGTAAGCACAGACGAGGCCCTGGAGACACGGGAAGTTGACACTCCCTTCTTTCCCCTTACCAGAGACGCCTTTCCAGAACAGTCTGTCTCCTCTCGGCCGGTCCCTGCGCTTTCTGTTCCCAGTGGTGGCTCCTCTGGGAAGAGGGAACTCTGTGAAAACTTAGAAAATCCACAATGGTGAAGACACCCCCAATACAGCATCCGTCAGTGACCATCCTTGAACCCGAAAGTTCCCTCCCTGCCTAGGGTTAACAATGTGGCATTGCACCCTTGAACATTTAGTAAGGAGGGTAGACCTCATGGTAAGTCTTCTTTAAAAAGACCCACAGAGAGATACACGGAAGCTTTTGGGGACGATGATGGTGTTTATCACCTCGATCTGCGGTGACAGTGTCACAGGTGTAAGCATATGTCCCCGTTCACCAAATTGTAGCCATTAAACACATTAAGCGTTTTTTGCATGTCAATTATGCTTCGAGAGAGCTATTTTAAAAATAAAACCATTCTCCTCACCGAGGCCCCTCAAGAAGAGGGACTTTCCAAGGCCCACAGGAACGGGGTAACACTGCCAATCTTAAGCTGAGGTCGTAGTGCGACTCTCCCGTGAAACCTCTCAGCTGCACGAGGACACCGGTTTTGCCCACACTGTCGAGAACCATCTGTCTTTCCTTTCCTGTCGCAGGGTCTCAGGCGCCCACAGCTGCTCGGAAAGGGGTCCTGAGTGGGACATCCTCAGCCCACTGGAGCTCGGACTTCTCCTGGACATTCAGAGCAAATACAGACAGTTCTCGCCGTGCACCATTCCAGTGTGCACGAGCTTCGCCCGCACTTTTGCTAAATAACATCAGCCTTCCCCCAGTAGAGTTTGTATTTCCGTCGTCCCTCTGTATAACCCTCTGTGTAACCGGTGCCGAAGCACCGATTCCTCCACTCACTACTGAGTAAATGACCGAGCACTCAACGACCAGGGGTCCGCCACATCACTTCTTCCTACACTGTAGCCACTGGTGCACTTGCATCTGTGGTTCAGGTCAGACGTGGGGAGCAAAGTGTGTAGGTGTGTGGCCTCCTTGTCTCCCAGGGACACGTGAGATGTCACACAAAGTGGATCGCTGAGGGAGGGGATTGGCCAGCAAAGACATGAAGGCAGCAAAGCAGCACGATGTGGTAACGCTGGGACTGAAATCGGAATACAAAGTGGCGCTACAGGAGAGAGCTGGCCATGAGGATGCTGACAGCCACCACCGACTGTGGGTCACGCAGCCCGAGGAGTGTGGCAGAGAACCACTCCCCCAGAGACGTTCCTGACACTGACAGCACGAACAGCACAGTCTTGGAAGCACATCTGGGATCAGGAAGCCACGTGCCAGAGCGTCTGGCGCAGGGTCACAGGGATACGGGAGGAAGCCAGGCATGTTCTAGCTGTTGCTGGAGTCTTTCTTTTAATAGTCTTTCAATTCATTATGAACACCTTCATTCTTCCTGTCTCTATGCTTTAAATTACAGTGCACAAAATAAATATTAGTTCTGCGGTTTTTCAGTTTTTCTGTACACGTACAGCCAACAGTAAGGTCACTGTAGTGTTTTGACAAAACTAAAATCACGATGGTGACTTTTCGTGCTGGCTGCTGGGATCACGGTGCAGAGTTCAACCTGCTGGTCATTCTGCAGTTGGGCGGGACGAGAGAACCTTATCATAAGCCCCAGTTGAACGCTTGTCCCGGAATCAGCCCGCCCAGGGCGTCAGCTCTCTTACTCTGATCTCCCCAGCAGCGCTCTGGAAGGCATGGACTCGTCTTCCTGGGGTACTGAATAAGGATCGGGAGACAACCTGTCCATCACTGAGTCCCCAGATAAGGGGTTTCTCTTTGGCTTCTCCCACCCAAATTTTTGGCTGAATCCCTTAGCAGTGGCTCTGATACCCTCTAACCTAAAGCTGAAAAGTACAGCATATGCTCAAGCTGCCCAATGAAGAAAAGACTGACTTCTGGGGTGGCTACATGAAGTATAATCTTTCCGGGGTGATGCTGGAAGGACCACATGTTTATTTATGCTATTTGATGCAGTGAGTTAATTATATACATAATTAAAATACAATTCAAATATAACTTTTTATTTAACAAGTTATATTTAAAAGGGTTTTTTTAATAAAAAAAATCCAGCCCTTGCAGTCATGAGGCCAGATCTACAGGAAGTGAACACCAAAGCTATGTACCTTCGGGTCTCCTCCCCTGCAAGCCTCTCACTGGCCTCCCCAAGCGGCCCTCGCCAGCACTGACCAAGCTGTTTTCCGGCCAGTCCTCCCGTTCCGAACTCTGCTGTTTCAAGTACGTGACTCGAGACAGAGCTGCAGCTACCGGGGCGGAAACCCAAGGCAGCGTCCTGGTCCTCGTCCTTCGCTGCAAGGGAGAGGCAGCCCGCCCGCACCAAGCAGCTCGCGCAGGCCACTGGAGGCTGGGCCGCAAGGGGCCCTGCCGACTCCCAGCTGCACCAGGAAGGGGGTGGGTTCCCCCGTTTCAGGGCGCAGCGTGGGGAGGCCCAGTGGCCAAGTGACCCGCCTGAGGAGCCGGCGGACACGTCCCCAGCCCGAGAGCAGACGGCTTTGGGCGCCCGCAGTCGTGGGGTCCACGGCAGCGAGGCTGAGCGCAGCCTGCTCTGACCCTGCCGCAGGCTGGCTCCCTCCCTCCCGAGGTGGGCACTGCGCCAGCAGCCGCGTCTCCTGATGGCTTCTGGAGGGCCAGCCCTGTGCGCAGGCAAAAGCCACGGGTCCCTGGGGCCAGGCTGCTGTGGCGCGAGCCGGAACGTGGAGCTGGAGAGACAGCCGTCTGACACCTTCCTGTGGGCGACCTGGGGGAAGCCAGCGGCTCCCAGAACCCCAGCTCTCGTCTGCAAAACGGACGTAATGCTGGTAGCGCCGGCCTCACCGGGCCGCTGCGCGGGCTCAGCAGAGCGGCCTGAGCTCGGCCACACGGAGGCGTCAGCGACGGG
>NW_007074500.1:0-3861 GCF_000164805.1 Carlito syrichta
CTCCCGGCCACCGCAGCCTCCACCTGCTGGGCTCTGGCGATCCTTCCGCCTCAGCCTTCCTAGTAGCCGGAATTACAGGTGCGCGCAAACACGTCCAACTGATTTTTTTATTTATTGTAGAGAGGAGGTCTTGCTGCCCAAGTGGATCTCAAATCCGCGGGTAAACATTTTTTTAAAATTAAAGAATAGGGCCGGGCTTGGTGGTTCAGCCTGTAATCCCAGCACTTTGAGAGGCTGAGGTGAGTGGATTGCCTGAGCCCATGGATTCGAGAACCAAACTGGGCAACTTGGTAAGACCTCATCTCTACAATAAATCAAAAATT
This sequence comes from Carlito syrichta, assembly GCF_000164805.1. NCBI lineage: Eukaryota > Metazoa > Chordata > Mammalia > Primates > Tarsiidae > Carlito > Carlito syrichta. The sequence continues at coordinate 324 of NW_007074500.1, forward strand.
AGCCGGGTGTGGTAGCACACACATGTAGTTCCAGTTACTTGGAAGGCTGAGGCTGAAGGATTGCCAGAGCTCAGCAGGGCGAGGCTGCAGTGGCCGGGAGCCTGCCACTGCACTCCAGTTGGGTGACAGAGTGGGACTCCAACTCAAAAAAATAAAATAAAATAAAATAATAAACAATAGGATAGACTAGAAAATAGCGGAGACCATCACTCACAGGTGACCAGTGATTTGTGAAAACTTAGTAGACAGGGGTGGAGTACAGATTGTGTGCATGCCCCTGTATGTGTGTCTATATGCGTCTGTATTTGTGTATCTGTGTGTCTGTCATTATCTGTGTGTCTGTGTAAATGTTCACGTCTGTTTTTAAAGTTTTTTATACATTTATTTTTTGTAGAGATGAGGTCTTGCAATGTTGCCCAAGCTGGTCACAAACTCGTGGGCTCAAGTGATCTTCCTGCTTCAGCCTCCCAAAGTGCTGAGATTACGGGTGTGAACCACCATGTCTGGTCATGTATGTCCATTTATGTGTTAGTATCCATGTGTTTATGCATGTGCCCCTGTGTGTTTCTAAGTGTGTCTATGTTTCTGTATGTATCTCTGTGTGGGAATGGCTGTATATGTCTGGGTGCCAGTGTCTGTGCCTGTGTCTTTGTGACATCTCTGGGTGTGAGCATATGTGTATGTCCATGTTCGTGTCATGTGCCTCCATGTGTGTGTGGATGTCTGTGTTAGTATCGTGAGTCTCTGTGTTTGTGCCTGTCCGTATCAGTATCTCTGTGTCTCTGTGTGTGTGGCCATCTGTATCTGTATCATGTGTCTCTATGTATGAGCATATGTAGATGTCCTTGTCAGTATCTGTGTGTCTCTGTGTGTGTATGAACATCCACTTCAGCATCATGTGTCTCCAAGTGTGAACGTATCTGGATGTCCATATCAGTATCATGTTTCTGAGTGTAAGCGTGTGCGGACATCCATGTTGGCATAGCATGTCTCTGTGTATGAGCTACAACAGCGTGTGAGTGTGTGGGTGTCCATGTCAGTATCGTATGTCTCCATGTGTGACTGTGTGTGGCATCCGTGTCATCATGTCTGTTTCTGTGTTTACCAGCCTTTGTGTCCATGTTTCTGGTGATCGTGTACATCTGTGTGTCCGTATCTGTTTGCTGATGTCTGGCTCTGTGTGGGTCCCTGTATCTGTGTGTCTGTGGAACTTGCCATGACCGTGACCTGGGTGCTACCTGCCTGTGGAGCCCCCAGTGGACACTGGCTGGGAGCCTCTGTCCAGGGCTGTGTGGAGCTTGTCTTGGCTCATGGGAGCAAACGTGCACATCTCGTCCCAACACTGCCTCACTCAGGAGTGTGAAGTCAGCGATAGTGGAATGATTGTGCCACAGAAATGGGTACAGGCTGCTGATCAGAACCCCCCCGCCACCAACCCCAAGACCCCATTTGCTAGCATTGCCAGCATTTACCAGCATACCACTGTTCCCCACCCAAAGTAAAGGTAGGGAACTCCTTGTTAAATATTTTGAAATAGGAAATATTAAGATGTTAAGTGGCTGGGCTCGGTGGCTCAGCCTGTAATCCCAGCACTTTGGGAGGCCGAGGTGAATGGATTGCCTGAGCCCGCGGGTGTTAGACCCGCCTGGGCAACTTGGCGAGACCTCATCTCTACAATAAATCAAAAAAATTAGCCGGGCGTGGTAGCACGCGCCTGGAGTTCCAGCTACTTGGAAGGCTGAGGTGGAAGGATTGCCGGAGCCCAGCAGGTCAAGGCTGCGGTGGCCGGGAGCGGCCACTGCACTCCAGTCTGGGCGATAGAGTGAGACTCCAACTCAAAAAAAAAGAGAAAAAAAAAAAAGATGTTAAGTATCTTTCTTAGCAGCCAGTCTGTGGGCTTCTGTGTGATAGCTCAAGACCAAGGCTTGGCTGGGCACTGTGGCTCATGCCTATAATCCCAGCACTTTGGAAGGTTGAAGTGAGAGGATTGCTTGAGCCCAGGGATTCAAGACCAGCCTGGGTAACATAGCGAGACCCCCCATCTCTACAAAAAAATTAAGAAATTAGCTGTATGTGGTGGTGTGCACCTGTAGTCCCAGCTACTTGGGAAGCTGAGGCAGGAGGATCACTTGAGTCCAGGAGTTCAAGGCTATGATAGCATTGAGCTATGATGGCACTACTGCACTCCAGCCTGGGTGGCAGAGTGAGACCCTGTCTCGTAAAAAAAAAAAAAAAAAAAAGCTTGAGTTGTCAAGGGTGAGAGTAAGATGCTCCCTGAAGGAAACTCAGGGATTTTTAGGAGCCCAGTCTAGGGGTACCAAGTCCCCCATGACTGTCCCAGAGCACCGAGGGGCTGCCTCCTGGCAGGTAGACCAGGAAAGCCTTAAGTGCCAGGGACTGCCGGAGAGGGCTGAACCAGGTTCTGGGAGAGACCAAAGCAAGAGTCCAGGCCAGAAGCTGGGAGGAAGAACCAAGGAAATCCCTAGACATGACATCCAGCAGGCAGTTCTGCAGTTTGGGAAGCCCACATCTAATCTGGGTTGTGCCACTTCCTGACTGTGTGTTCTTGGGCAAACCACATCACCTTTCTGGGCTATATGTGTCTCCTTCCATAAAAGAGAGGAGCTGGGTACAGTGTCACGCCTGTCATTCCAGCACTTTGGGAGGCAGAAGTGAGAGGACTGCTTAAGTCCAGGGGTTCAAGACCAGCCTAGGCAACTTGGCGAGACCTCATCTCTACAATAAATCAAAAAATTAGCTGGGTGTGGTGGCGTGTGCCTGTAGTTCCAGCTACTTGGAAGGCTGAGGCGGAAGGATCACCGGAGCCCAGCAGGTCAAGGCTGCAGTGGCCGTGAGCGTGCCACCGCCCTCCAATTTGGGTGACATAGTGAGATTCTGACTCAATAAAAAAAAAAAGACGATTTCACTAGGCTGTTGTGAGCATGAAGGTGATGACACCTGGAAAGTCTACGGAAAGAGCTACATAAACAGAAACTTTTATGATTAATATTAATATTATAAATGGTCGTGAATGTTCTTCCCCTTCCTTCCTCATTTTTTCCCCCTCTTAATTGTAACATCCTTGGGAACAGAAAAGTTTACTTTTATTTTAGTGCCTGGAAAAGGTGTCTGACAGCACAGGAAATAATAATCATGATACTAATGATAACAGCAAACACACTGGCATAGTTCCAAGCTCGCTATTAACTCAAAGCTCACTGCAGTGCAGTGGCTCACAACTGTAATCCCAGCACCTTGGCAAGCCCAGGCTGGAGGATACCTGAGCCCAGCAGTTCAAGACCAGCCTAGGCAACGTAGGGAGACCTCATCTCTACAAAAAAAATTAGGCAGGCGTGGTGACTTGCACCTTGTAGTCTTGGCTACTTGGGAAGCTGAGGCAGGAGGATTGTCTGAGCCCAGGAGGTCAAGGCTGCAGTGAGCCGTGATCTACCACTGCACTCCAGAGCCTGGGTGACAGTGAGACCAGACTCAAAAAAAAAAAAAAAGCTGACAGTCCTGATCAGGACTGCCCCATCTC
>NW_007074500.1:4124-6127 GCF_000164805.1 Carlito syrichta
GTAGGGGTGCCCTGGCCGCGGAGTTCCCGAGAATGGGCTGCCTCGGGGACTCCTGGGCAGCCAGGCCCTTGGTCACACCGGGCGGTGGCCTCGGAAGGGAGGGCCGTGTCGTGGGACTTTCGCGACGGCCGCGCCGTGCCAGTGCGGGAGTGCCTTGGGAAGGAGGGTGACCCAGGCCGCAGGTTGTGCTGAGGACGCTCGGGGGGGGCTGGGGGGGTGCCCTGCGGAAAGCAGCGTCCGGGACTGCGAGGCCTCCTCCGGCTCACGCCGACCTTCTCCCCAGTCCTGCCCGCGACCTCCCCGCGCCTCGCGGCCCCCTCGTGGTTCTTGGAAGTAGGAACGTCGAGTTCTGTGACCTGTACCCTCGACGGGCTGTTTCCAGCCTCGGAGGCTCACGTCCAGCTGGCGCTGGGAGACCGGATGCTGAATCCCGCGGTCACAAGCCGCGGGGACGCCCTCGCGGCCACGGCCACGGCCCCAGCGCCCGAAGATCAGGAGGGCCCTCGGGAGGTGGTCTGCACCGTGACCCTGGGGGACGAGAGTCGCGAGGCCCGGAAGAACCTGACGGCGTACCGTAAGACGGAGGGGCCGAAAGGGCCCGAGAGGGTGGGGCAAGGGGCGTGGCCTCAGCCGCCAGGGCGCAGCAGACGGGCGGGGCCTGAGCTGCTCAAGGAGGAATTTCGACGTGGGCAGGGCCTGCGTAACCGGGGGGGTGTAGTCTGCGGCCCGAGTTGGAGGAGTCCGCAAAGAGGGCCGGAGAGAAAAGCCGAAAGGCGTGGTCCGGACACCCCGGGAGAAAAGGGGCGGGCGGAGGATGCGGCTTGACTCACAGGAGGGTCGGGGTCAGAAAGCTCCTGAGAAATGTCCCGCCTTTAGGCTTCCCAGGGCCCATTCTGAACCTGAGCGAGCCCCGCGCCCCCGAGGGGTCCACAGTGACCGTGACTTGCATGGCCGGAACCCGAGTCCAGGTCGCGCTGGACGGGGTGCCGGCCGCGGCCCCCGGGGAGCCCGCTCAACTCCAGCTAAACGCCACCGAGGGCGACGACGGGCGCAGCTTCTTCTGCAGTGCCACCCTCGAGCTGGACGGGGAGATCTTGCGCAAGAACAGGAGCGTCCAGCTGCATGTCCTGTGTAAGTTGGTCACTCTGGCCTTTAATCCCTCGCGCCCCTGCTCTGGTCAGATTTGACTCTCCTCTGCCCTGCTGTGCCTCGGGTGTGCCGGGTGTCTGATCGCATGGTGGCTCCACAGACGGTCCCAAGATTGATCGAGCCAAATGTCCCCAGCTCTGGAAGTGGAAAGAGAAAACGACCCAGGTCCTGCAGTGCCAGGCCCGGGGCAACCCGGTCCCCGAGCTGCGGTGCTTGCAGGAAGGCTCCAGGCGCGAGGTGCCTGTGGGGAAACCATTCTCCGTCAGTTTAGAAGACGGAGGCACTTATCACTGCCAAGCGGCCAGCTCGCGGGGCACGTACACCCTGGTCGTGGTGATGAACGTGCAGGGTGAGCCGCGGCGGGGCGGCGGGGCTGACCGGCAAGCCCGGGAGGCGCCGGGGCACGCAAATTGACTCCGCGCTTCTCCGTACAGATCAAAATTCCCTCTCCGCCAACATCCTTCTGGGGGTGTTAGCGGTCCTGGGCGTGGTGACTGTCGCAGTGGCCTTAACGTACGTCTTCGGGGTGCAGAAGCGGAGCGGCCACTACCGTGTGAAGCAGCGGAGCCCCTCGCTGCCCCTCAGGTCTATGCAGCCCAGCGAGGCCGTGGGGGAAGACCCGTCCTGAGCTGCGGGACGCTGGGATCCTGGGCCAAAGTCGGCAGGGGCTTCGGCTGTAGCCCCCGGCTCCGCACCAATAAAACCTTCAAACCCGTCGTGCGTGGCTCGATCCCACCCGCGCCGCCGGGCTTCCTCGCCGTGCTGCGCGTCCCCCGGGCGGACGGGCGGCGGCGGGAGGGGGCGGAGCCTGTGACGCCCAGACGCGGCTTAAGCGCCTGAGAGGCGGGGCTGGG
>NW_007074500.1:6150-7700 GCF_000164805.1 Carlito syrichta
AAGATACTGATCCGGGGCCTCCCGGGGGACGTGACCAACCAGGTATGGGGGGGGCGGTGTGGGAGCGTGGCGGGAAATACCACCGTGCGCGTGCGCGGGGGGCACCGGGCGACACCACTGCTGGGGTGCGCGGGGGTCGCTGGCGGGGGCGTCCGAGCACGGGATCCACGCGGGATCGGGAGAGACCAAGAGCGGGATGTGGGGGGGCGATGGTGAAGGGAGAAACCAACTTTGGGCTGAGGGAGGATGTTGCTAGGGGCGACCACGGGCTTGGGCGAGACCAAATAACAGGAGGGGGCGGGCGAGGGAAGGGGGCAGGCTATCTTGGCCCTGTTGGGGGATTGCGAGTGGGCATCTGGATTGGGATGCCAGTTGCCCCCTGCTCGGGTTGTGCTTTTCCCCACCCTCTCTTACACGGGGTGGCGGGACCTCATATCCAGAAGTTTCAGGGCTGGCTAGACTATGCCCCGTGCATTTGTTCTCTCCCGGCAGAGATCGATCCGATCCTGGTAGCAGCCCCAGGCTCTCATCCCCCAAAACACCAAAGTTACCTTGGAATGTTGGGGTCTCCCACCACCCACAGACCTACAGGAAGGGGAGGGTCCTGTGTTCCTTGGAGCCCACCTTGGATAATCTTCCCGCCAGGAGCACCCTTGTCTTGGGGCGTCCATGGGGCAGAGCTTCCCTGTGCTCTTTGGACCCAGGGAAATGGCACCTGTGCCGCCCTGCCCTGAGGCTGTGGAATGGGTTCTTTCTTCCTGTTGCTGAGAATCCGGGCTCACTTGCTGGCATATCTGCCGCTGGCCCTCCCTGACCATGCATGGATGGGCATATGGCTAGCGGGGCCCCAGGCGTGGCAGGAGCTTGATTCGGGGACAGATTGGTGACAGGCACTGCTAACGTGGTTTGTTTTGTTTCTGGAGCGGGTCCTCCTAGTGCCCACCGTCTCTCAGCTGGAAACACACTGTGTATCCTGCAAAGAGAGCAGTGTATCTGGCACAAGTGGGCCCTAGCACACTGCTCTCTCCAAGAAGGCAGCCCTGTCAGCTGGGGGGAATTGGGAGGCAGAAATCCAGTTTATTAAGTGTGGAGGCTTATTAAGTGTGTAGGTACCCCTGGATGACATTCCTTCTGCTGACCTGACCAATGGCATGACCTTCAGCAGGTCCCTCCAACTCTCCAAGCCTCAGTTTTCTCATGTACAAGATGAATTTGTCACTACTTCACTAGTCGAGCTGATGGAAACAGTGAATTTGCAAAAGGCCGTTCAGGCAGATTAAATGACTTCCTTAAAGAAACACTCTCTAAGAGTGTATTGTGCTGGGTGCGATGGCTCACGCCTATAATTCCAGCACTTTGGGAGGCCGAGGTGAGAGGATTGCATGAGCCCATGGGTTCAAGACCAGCCTGGGCAACTTGGTGAGATTTCATCTCTACAATAAATCAAAAAATTAGCCAGGTGTGGTGGCACATGCCTGTGGTTCCAGCTTCTTGGAAGACTGAGGCAGAAGGATCACCTGAGCCCAGCAGGTCGAGGCTGTGGTGGCCAT
>NW_007074500.1:8195-9450 GCF_000164805.1 Carlito syrichta
GCACTCAGTCTGGGTAACAGAGTGAGACTCCAACTCAAAAAAAAAAAAGAGTGTGTTGTGTTGGTTAGTGGCACAGCATCTGCAGCCAGGCACTGAATCCTAGCTCTGCCAGGTGTGGGCTGAATGACCTTGGGCAGATAACTGCATTGAGCCTCAGTTTCCTCATTTGTAAAATGGGAGTGGTAAGTGACTTTCACAGCTGGTCCACGGGATGCTGCCTTCAGTCCCTGGTGATTCCCTGTCCTTTGGCTTCTGTCTTCGCAGGAAGTACATGACCTGCTCAGCGACTATGAGCTCAAGTACTGTTTTGTGGACAAATACAAGGGGACAGGTTTGTGGGGCCCTGGGGTGGGCCGGGGCAGGGGGTGACAATGCCTGAGGATGGAAGGGTTCTGGCCCATTATCTGTCCAGTATTGCATCCAGGCCAGCCCAATGGGCTGCCCCAGTCTGTCTCATCCTGGGTTCCCATCTTGGGGCAGCCTTCATGTTCTCAGAGTGCCTACCTTGGCATTGGACTCACCCCTTTCTCACGCTGCTCGGTCCCCCAGGCCTGTGTGATCCTCGCCTTCAAGCACTCCATTCCCTTGGCTTCCACCTGGGCCATGCCCTCCATTTCTACCTAAAGGGCAGCCTCCCCTAACCCCTTAGCTCCTGTGATTTCATGCTGCACTGTGCCCTCCCCAGGCAGCCAGCTCCAGTCCCATTGCCAGTCTGCTCAAACCTTATTCTGACATTGATTGTTCCTTTCTGTCCTCACAATTTGTCTGAGGAGGCCGGGATCAGAGGCACACACCTGCAATACCAGCACTTTGGGAGGCTGAGGCAGAAGAGCTGAAGCCCAGGAGCTTGAGACCAGCTTAGGCAGCATAGCAAGACCTTGTCTTACCCAAAACAAAAAAAAAGCTAGGCGCGGTGGCTTAAGCCTGTAATCCCAGCACTTTGGCAGTTGAAGGCAAGAGGATTGCCTGAGCTCAGGGGTTCGAGACCAGCCTGAGCAACATTGTGAGACCCCCATCTCTACAGTAAATCAAAAAAACTAGCTGGGCATGGTAGCGTGTGCCTGTGGTTTCAGTTACTTCGAAGACTGAGGTGGAAGGATTGCCTGAGCCCAGCAGGTCGAGGCTGCGGTGGCCATGAGCGTGCCACTGCACTCCAGCCTGGGCGACCGAGTGAGACTCTGACTCAAAAAAAAAAAAAAAAAATCAGCCAGGCTCAGTGGCTCAGCCTGTAATTCCGCGCCTTTGGGAGGCTGAG
>NW_007074500.1:9470-16185 GCF_000164805.1 Carlito syrichta
TGCGGTGGCCGGGAGCGGCCACTGCATTCCAGTCTGGGTGACAGAGTGAGACTCCAACTCAAAAAAAAAAAAAATCAAAAATTTAGCCAGGCATGGTGGCCCTCACCGAGAATCCCAGCTACTTGGGAGGCTGAGGCAGAAGGATCGTGTAAGACCAGGAGGTCAAGGCTGCAGAGAGCCATGATTGTGCCACTACATTCCAGCCTGGGAGACAGAGTGAGACTTCACTCAAAAAAAAAAAAAAAATCTGTTTGAGACTCTTCTTGTCACTACCTTGTGAGGATATGCCCCAACTTCACCATCTTCTCAGCTGCCCATAAGGTTCTGCACTATTCCCTCTGTCATTGTCCTTAGCTGTCTCCTCTTCCACTTAGGCCCCACCCAGGTGGGGTCAGGCAGCTCCCCATCATAGCATTGACCACCCTGGGCAGTTGTAGCTGCCTCACCCGTTTGCCTCCTACACTGAGTGGTCAGTTCTCTGAGAATGGAACAGGCCTTGTTAGTCTTGATCTTCCACATGGGAGGCCCTCGGTGGATATCTGTGCCTGCCAGGCACTGTGCTGGGCATTAGTTCTTCCAGGACCTTCATGTACAACCCATACCATGGGTGGGAAGGAGGTAAGGACAGGTGCCCCTTGCAGACCTGCTTGGCAGGCTGGGGTGATGGTTAAGAGCTTGGGCCCCAGGCCAGGTGCAGTAGCTCAAGCCTATAATCCCAGCACTTTGGGAGGCCAAGGCGAGAGGATTGCCTGAGCTCAGGGGTTCGAGACCAGCCTGGGTAACTTGCTAAGACCTGTCTCTACAATAAAGATAATAATAAGCCAGGTATGGTAGTGCGTATCTGAAGTTCCAGCTACTTGGAAGGCTGAGGCGGAAAGATCTCCTGAACCCAGCAGGTTCAGGCTGCAATGGCCATGAGAGAACCACTGCAATCTAATCTGGGTGATAGAGTGAGGCTCCAACTCAAAAAAAAAAAAAGATCTTGGGCCCTGGAGGCAAACAGACCTTGAGTTCAAATCCTGGTCTGTCTTCACACTGTGGCTGTAGTAAGAGATTTACCCTTCCTGGGGTTCAGTTTTTCACCAGCAAAAACATTATCGTACCATGTACCATATCTGCCTTGGTTAGCCTAAAAGAGATGGGTGCAGCGGCTCACACCTGTGGTCTCAGGAGGCCGAGGTAGGAGGATTGCTTGAGGCCAGGAGCTCAAGATCAGCCTGAGGAAGATAGCAAGACCCTGTCTCCAAAAAAAAAAAAAATCTAAGGCCAGGCACAATGTCTCACTTCTATATTCCCAGCACTTTGGGAGGCCGAGGTGAGAGAATCTCTTGAGCCCAGGAGTTTGAGACCTGCTTGGGCAAAATAGTAAAACCCTGTCTCAGCAAAAAAAACGCAAAAATTAGCCCAGCGTGGTGGCACATGCCTGTAGTCCCAGCTACTTGGGAGACTGAAGTGGAAGGATTGCTTTAGCCCAGAAGGTTGAGGCTGTAGTGAGCTGTGATCATGCCACTACACTCCAGCCTGGGTGACAGAGTGAGATCCTGTCTCAAAAAAAAAAAAAAGCCAGTCTCGGTGGCTCAGCCTGTAATCCCAGCACTTTGGGAGGCCGAGGTGAGTGGATTGCCTGAGCCCGCGGGTTCGAGACCCGGCTGGGCAACTTGGCAAGACCTCATCTCTACAATAAATCAAAAAATCAGCTGGGCGTAGTAGTGCACGCCTGTAATTTCGGCTACTCGGAAGGCTGAGGCACAAGGATCACTGGAACCCAGCAGGTCGAGGCTGTGGTGGCCAGGAGCAGCCACTGCACTCCAGTCTGGGCAACAGAGTGAGACTCCAACTCAAAAATTAAAAAAAAAAAGTCTCTGAGGCTGTGAGTGCCCAGCACATAGGTGCTTAATAAACAGTGGCAGAGTCAACAAGTCAAATGTTTGCTGAGCACCTAGTATGTGCCAAGCATTGGGGATCTAGGTGCTGGGTGACGCTTTCATTCACTCAGTCTTTCAGCAAACACTGAGTACCTCCCATGTGCTAGCTGCCAGGGACATGGCTGTGAGCCACACAGAGGTGGTCTAGTCTAGGGAAGTGGGTGTTATTCAAACAACTCCAAATGCGAAGGCGACATGGTCTTGGGGACCAAAATTCCAAGGTGCCATGGAGCACAGAGCTGGGATCTGAAGCAGGAGCAGTCAGGAAAGCTCAGCACTAAAGGGTGGGTTGGGCTTCACCAGGTGAAATGGTGGGGCCAGTGATCCACGCTCTGGGAACAGCAGCTGCAAAGGCCTCAGGCACAGCATGTTTGGCATGGCTCAGGGAACAGGGATGAGAGGTGTCGGGGGGGGGGTAGTGAGCCCATGCAGGCGCCCCTGGTCCCTGCATGAGAAGCCAGCAGACAGGTATGTGGTGTGATCAGGTCACTGTTTGAACAGAGCTTTCTGTGGATTCTGGGTATATCACAAGTGGCACGCAGCACATGGCAGCAGGGCTAAGGAGTATTGCTGGCCTGGAAAGATGGTGGGTGTGGTGCAGTGGGCTCTGGAGCCTGACTGCCTAGGTCCAAGCCTAGGCTCCTTCATTTGGGCAGGTGGATGCTGCTCTGGGCCTGTTTCCTCTCTGGCAAAATGGTGGTTGTGAGGATTAAGTTATGTCCATTTGACAGGTGAGGAAACTGAGGCTCCAAAGCCACCTAGGGTTTGGGGCTTAGACCCAGGCTTCAGTGATCACAGTGATTTAATCAATCACCACCCTTGGTATCACCCAAGTCACCCACATAGCTCTTAGAACAGAGCCTGCTCACAGTAGGTGAGCACCATGGAGGGGTTGCATGTGGACATGGGTGGGAGGGAGAGTGGGCTTCCTGGAGCCCAGTCACCGGCTGGCTTGCTCGCCTGTGTGAGTTGCTCAAGGCTGGTGACCGGATGGGCAGGTGCCTGAGATGCCCAGGATTCAGAGGTCACACCTGGTTTAGAGGGCAGTGGGGGTGCACAGCTGTGGCCCAGGGGCCCTGCTGACCCACACTGCCCTCCTGCCACTGCAGCCTTCGTGACTCTGCTGAATGGGGAGCAAGCCGAGGCCGCCATCAGCACTTTCCACCAGAGCTGCCTGCGGGAGCGCGAGCTGTCGGTGCAGCTGCAGCCTACGGACGCCCTGCTGTGTGTGGCCAACCTGCCCCCCAGCCTCACACAGCAGCAGTTCGAGGAGCTGGTGCGGCCCTTCGGCAGCTTGGAGCGCTGCTTCCTGGTCTACAGCGAGCGCACTGGCCACTCCAAGGGCTATGGCTTTGCTGAGTACATGAAGAAGGACTCGGCCGCCCGTGCCAAGTCAGACCTCCTGGGCAAGCCACTGGGCCCGCGCACCCTCTACGTGCACTGGACGGATGCCGGGCAGCTGACGCCCACCCTGCTTCACTCCCGCTGCCTCTGTGTTGACCGCCTGCCGCCTGGCTTCAGCGACGTGGACGCTCTACGTCGGGCACTGTCAGCTGTCCACACACCCACCTTCTGCCAGGTGAGCCCCGTGCCTGGTGTGGAGGGCCCTGGAGAGCGGACACGGGTCCCCAAGCACCTGAGGTGGGTCCTCTGGGGTCATCTGCCTTTTCTCGTCTCCTAGCTCCCTTTTCAGTAAAGCCGCAGTGACGCACCTTTTAATGGGGCTCTTGCTAGAGGCTATGGGGTTCGCTGGGCGCAGCCTAGGTTTGAGCGGAGTACTGACTTGAACCCTAGTGCAGGCACAGGTGAGGCCACCCTTGCTGTGGCTGGTGTCCACACTCGCCGGTACCCACATCAGATGTTGAGCGCCTGCGGGGTCCCAGCCCCAGCCCAGGCACTGAGGAGCCCACCTAAGGAGTCTGCCTAAGTCTTGAGGTCAGAGTTAGTCTTGGCCGATGATCCCGCTGCACTTGGGTGGTTCTGAGTACGTGACCTGTGGCAACCTGGAGAGGCAGGTATCCTCCCCATTTTCAGGTGAGGATACCAAGGCACAGAGGGGCCTAGTGACATGCCTGGGGTTACACAGACAGGACCTGGCAGAGCTGGGATCAGTAGCTGCTGCCTGACTCCGGGGCCCTGGGTCAGCCTAGAGGAGGCCGCCATACGGCTCAGATGAGACCGTTCTGGACTCAGACCCCAGCCCTGTGGCCTTGAGTGGATCCTAGATCCCTCATGTAGTGGAGTGTTGGTGCCCCATTTAAGCTGGATATCTGTTGGGTGGCCGAGGTGGGAGGATGGCTTGACAATAAGAATTTGAGACTAACCTGGGCAACATAGTGAGACCCATCTCTATATATTCTTTTAAAAGAGTGTCTATAGGAAACCCTCCCTTGCTCACGTACCATTCGTTTCTTCTGCTGCACACCTACTACATACCAGGCTTTGTGCAGGGCTTAGGACACAAGGCATTCTCTCGCATGGAAGTTGAGGATGACAGGGTTGTACTCAGCAACAGGGTCTCTGCACCTCAGTTTCCTCATCCCAAGACAGGGTCAGCAGTGTTTTGTGATGGGGTTATTGTGAACGGCTGCCCATCTTTTCCTCCTCTTGCACATTCACCAGACCTTTGTTGGGCCCCTCTGAGTACCAGGCATGGAGGCCACCGCTCTGAGGGCTCAACATCACGTAGGTGTCCTGGTTGAATGTAGGACAGGTGTGGGAGTCAAGCTGGTTGAGACTCATGCCTCAGTCCCCTTAGTTAGAAACCACATGACCTCGGTTGCCCTTGACCACTCCGAGTCCCTCTCTGTTCATCAGTAAGATGGGCGTGGCTATGAGAAGGTGCTTGGCTGCACAGGGCCTGCCAGAGGGGAAGGTGAAGTGCTCACTAAGGATGGGCCACTGCCAGCGTGTCCTGGCTGGGCCCTCTGTAGGGGTGGGACCCAGGCCCAGTCACTTGGTTGCCCACAGCATCGCCGCCTGGCCTGGCTGTCCCTGGAGCAGGAGCCCTTCCTCCCCATCCCTGGGAGCATGTTATTTAATCCCCACAAGGACCCTCTGCGGTGGGTCCAGTTGGCCCATTTTACAGATGAGGAAAGAGAGGGCCAGGGGTGTGCATGTGTGGTGACCGGCTTGGCTGGCATTCAAGGTGGGGCAGCTGGTCTGGGGCCAGCCTTCTAATAGGCTGGCCCCGGCCCCAAGAGTGGCAGATGCCAAGCGTGAGGGTCTCTGTCTTCATGGGGTGAGCGCTTATTTTCTACATAAAGAGGAGAAACCTCCAGGGAAGACCGCCAGGGAAACCTCCAGAACCCGTGCTCGTGCACAATACCACTTATTCACAGGCAAGTGTACATATCTCACTTGCTTTATTTTATTTCAAAGTTGCTTGAGAATATTTGCCATAGAAACTAATAAAGCAGGTGTTCTAAGGCTTTGAGTGTTAAGAAACCTTTTCTGTTTATTATTGTGAGTGGCCAGTGTAGTCCCATTTCAAAACTCAGCATATCCAGAAAGGTCAGGGGTGAAGCCTCCCGCTGACTCCCAGCGCTGTCTCCTTCCAGTGAGATTGTGTTATCATTTCTTTTTTTTTGAGTTGGAATCTCACTTTGTAGTCCAGGCTGGAGTGCAGTTGCACAGTCAGGGCTACCTTCTGGGCTCAAGTGATCCTTCCACATCAGCCTTCCAAGTAGCTAGAACCACAGGTATGCACCACCACACCCAGCTAATTTTTTAATTTATTGTAGAGACGAGGTGTTGCTCAAACAGTCCTCTCACCTCTGCCTCTAAAAATGCTAGGATCACAGGTGTGAACAACCTCACCTTCTCTCTCTCTCTTTTTTTTTTGAGTTGTGGTCTCACTCTGTCACCCAGGCTGGATTGTGGTGGCACAATCATGGCTCACTATAGCCTCGACCTCCTGGACTCAGGTGTTTCTTCTTCTGCCTCAGCACCCCCAGTAGCTGGGACTACAGGTGCATGCCACCACACCTGGCTAATTTTTTAATTTTTTTTTTTTATAGAGACAAAGTCTTAATTTGTTGCCCTAGCTGGTCTTGAACTCCTGAGCTCAAGCAGTCCTCCCACTTTGGCTTCCCAAAGTTCTAGGGTTATAGGCATGAGCCACCGTGCTGGGCCTGTTTCTTTTCTTTTCTTTTCTTTTTTTTTTTTTTTGAGTTGGAGTCTCACTCTGTTTGGTAGTGTGCGCCTGCAGTGGCCGCTCCTGGCAAGGCCGACCTCGAACGGTCACGCACCCGCGATCCTTGAGGCTGCACCGTCCAAGAACACCGAATGACCTGCATGCTCAATGACACACGGATAATTTTTTTTTTTTTTTTTTTTTTTTCTTGGTTCCCTTTTTGTTTTAGGCCCAAGATAGTTAGCTATTCTAGCTATTCTAGCTATTCTTTCAGGGTTCATCCTTTGTTTTCCTGCACTAATTAAATGTCCAAGATATTTAACTTCCTGTTCCACAAATTGTAACTTACTTTTGGAAACTCTTAATCCCTGTTGTCCCAAGAAGTTGAGTAGACTTATAGTTGCTTCAGAAACTCGGGCCTTGTCTTTTCCTGAGATTAGGAAATCATCTACATATTGTAAAAGATTAGTGTCAGGCAAAAGTAGAAACACCTCTAATACAGTTTCCAAAATTTGGCCAAATAAATTAGGAGATTCAGTGAAAACTTGGGGTACACAGTCCAGCGATATTGTTGTTTTGTTTCCATTTACGGGATTCTCCCATTCAAAGGCAAAGAGGACTCTACTTTTGGGGCCAGTGGGCAGGCCCAAAAGGC
>NW_007074500.1:16205-20690 GCF_000164805.1 Carlito syrichta
TTTTGAGTTGGAGTCTCACTCTGTCGCCCAGAATGGAGTGCAGTGGCCGCTCCTGGCCAGCGCAGCCTCGACCTGCTAGGCTCCGGCGATCCTTCCGCCTCAGCCTTCCAAGTAGCCGGAATTACAGGCATGCTCTACCACACCCGGCTGATTTTTTTTTTTTTTTTTTTTTTTTTATTGTAGAGATGAGGTCTCGTTGCCCAGGCGGGTCTCGAACCCGCGGACTCAGGCAATCCACTCACCTCAGCCTCCCAAAGGCACGAGATTACAGGCTGAGCCACTGAGCCCGACTTCTTTTCTTTTTTTTAATTTTTGAGTTGGAGTCTCACTCTGTCGCCCAGACTGGAGTGCAGTGGCTCTGGCCACCGCTGCCTCGACCTGCTGGGCTCCAGCAATCCTTCTGCCTCAGCCGTCCAAGTAGTTGGAACTATAGGCGCGCGCTACCACGCCTGGCTGATTTTTTGATTTATTGTAGAGATGAGGTCTCGCTACCCAGGCGGGTCTCGAACCCGCGGGCTCCCAAAGACGCGAGATTACAAGCTGAGCCACCGAGCCCGGCTTCTTTTTTCTTTCTTAAGAGATAGGGATCAGGCATGGTGACTCAAGCCTGTAATCCCAGCACTTTGGGAGGCTGAGGGAAGAGGATTGCCAAAGCACACAGGTTTGAGTCCAGCCTGGGCAACTTGGCAAGACCTCATCTCTACAATAAATGAAAAAATTAACTGGGTGTGGTAGCGCGCACCTGTAGTTCTGGCTGCTTGGAAGACTGAGGCGGAAGGATCGCCAGAGCCCAGCAGGTCGAGGCTGCAGTGGCCGGGAGCGGCCACGGCACTCCAGCCTGGGTGACAGAGTGACACTCCAACTCAAAAAAAAAAAAAAAAAGAGATAGGATCTCCCACTGGGTGCGGTGACTCACACCTGTAATCCCAGCACTTTGGGAAGTGGGGGCGAGAGGATTGCCTCAGTCCAGGGGTTTGTGACCAGCCTGAGCAACTTGGCAAGAACTCATCTCTACAAAACATTAAAAAGTTAGTTAGGCATGGTGGTGTGCACCTGTAGTCCCAGCTACTGGGAAGGCTGAGGCAGAAGGATCGCCTGAGCCCAGCAGGTCAAGGCTGTAGTAGCTGTGATCGTTCCACTGCACTCCAGCTTGGGCAACAGAGTGAGACTCTCAATAAAAAAGATAGGGTCTCACTCTCTTGCTCAGTCTGGAGTGCAGTGATGTGATCATAGCTCGCTGCAACCTCAACCTCCTTGGTTCAGGCGACCCTCCTGCCTCAGCCTCCTGAATAGCTGGGACTACAGGTGTGCACTACCATGTCTGGCTACAGCACTGTTTCTTGCAACAACCGTCACCACCCTGACGTGGCTGATCCTGTGAGGGGCATCAGCCTGGCCTTATCTGATCCCAGCTCTGGCTCTGCGGCCTGGACCAGCAACCGCCCCTCTCTCAGTCTTCATTTCCTCATCGGCAAAGTAAGGGCTCTAAGTGCCTGTCTCTGCCATGCAGTGACACAACTCCAGCAGCACCAGCCCTTGGGCATGCAGGGTGATCCCCTGGCACCAGGCAGAGCCCAGGCTGGGAGCTCCAACAGCCCCCACCCACACTTTAGCACCCAGATGCGCTGGAAACCAAGAACGTTGTTCCAACTGAGGTCTGGGGAGCTGCCCCGGACCCCACTGGGGGCAACTGCTACATCTGCCTGTCTCATCTCCAAAACTCCTCCTTCCTGGAACACAGTCAGCCCCAGCCTCCAGGTGAGGGGCCTAAGGAGCCATGTGGCTGCTGTCAGGGGCAGAGAGACCTCTAACCCTGCCTCTGTTTCTGCTACTCCCTGGCTGCATGACCTCTCACCTACCTGGCACCTGCAGCCTCAAACCCAGGCTTCGAAGGCCCCTGCCTCACCACAGGCTCTGTGCCCTTCCCAGCCCCGGCTGCAGTGTCCTCAGCCCGAAGCTCTTGGCAGACCATACTCTGGGGCCTCCCACCTCGTCCTTACTGCACACTGGTGTACCCCTGAGTCCCAGTGAAAGTCTCTCCTCTGTGGCATTGGCATTGGTGGTGAGGCCCAGAGGAGATGACCCTCCGGAGGTGGCTCCCAGCTCTGCCTTCCCACCAGCAGTGTGGCCTTGGGTGTGCTGACCTCTCTGCCTCAGTTGCCTTCTCTGAAAAATGGGTACAATGCCGCCTCCCAGGGCCCTTGAGATCGCACAAGCTGATGCAGGAACAGGGCTCGGGGCTGGGCTTGCACAGAGTCCATCTTCTGGAGGTTGCGGTCACAAGCAGAGCCATGTCCGGACACTGTTGTCATGTCATGGGGTAGCACGGTCACCATCCCCTTGACACTCCTGACCTGCCTCCTCTCTAGCTGGCGTGTGGCCAAGACGGGCAGCTGAAGGGCTTCGCGGTGTTGGAGTACGAGACAGCTGAGATGGCAGAGGAGGCGCAGCAGCGGGCGGATGGCCTGGCCCTGGGGGGCAGCCACCTGCGTGTGTCCTTCTGTGCCCCCGGGCCCCCCGGCCGCAGCATGCTGGCTGCTCTCATCGCTGCCCAGGCCACAGTGAGTGTGCGGGCGGGCAGCCCTTGGGAGGCAAGCCTGGCCAGCGGAGTGCTGAGCCTGTGCCTCCCGCAGGCCCTCAACCGTGGCAAGGGGCTCCTTCCTGAGCCCAACCTCCTGCAGCTGCTCAGCAACCTGGGGCCGTCCGCATCCCTCCAGCTGCTGCTCAACCCCCTGCTCCACGGCACCACGGGCGGCAAGCAGGGTAAGGCCATAGTGGGCCCCAGTGCTCCAGACGGGCATAGTTGCTGCCCCAAGAATGTGGGATTCCAGCTCTAGCACCAGACGCGGGTTGTGCTTCATGGTGGGGGATGCGGGGACCACTGCCCATCCCCCTCTCTCTCCCCCCCAGGCCTCCTGGGCGCCCCCCCGGCCATGCCGCTGCTCAGCGGGCCTGCCCTGTCCACTGCGCTGCTGCAGCTCGCCCTGCAGACCCAGAGCCAGAAGGTAACACCCACCACCCTCACCCACCGTTCTGCAGTCCTGCAGCGGTCCATCCCAATACCGCTGGCCACCAGGAGTGGGGTTTCAGGACCTGGGGCTTGGTCCCTTTATCCCCTCAGGGCAGGGTTTGCCTTTCCTTCTGCTCTGGGAGGGACCCTGGCCATGGTGACCAGGGCAGAGAATCTGGACACACTCATTTATAGCCTGGAAATAGATGTGGGCTGGGAGGGCCCCGCCAGATACCTGTTTGTCAACAGACTCTGGGGAAGAAAGTCCGGGCTCCCCTCAACACACGTGTAGACACACAGGCATGCATGGACTCACAGACACAGATATGCACACACAGATGGACACACATCCAAGCTCCGTTCTGTCTGGTTTGGTTCTACAGGGCCTAGTCAGTGACATGGGTGTGTCTTGTGGTGACTGACAGAATGTGTGTAGGTTTGGGCCCTGAGTGACTAAGAGTGACTGAAGCCCAGTG
Organism: Carlito syrichta; assembly: GCF_000164805.1. Classification (NCBI taxonomy): domain Eukaryota; kingdom Metazoa; phylum Chordata; class Mammalia; order Primates; family Tarsiidae; genus Carlito; species Carlito syrichta. The sequence goes on from NW_007074500.1 coordinate 19,692, forward strand.
TGGCTGTCATATCATGTGGCTGCAGTTGATACTGCTGTGACCATCGACCAGGGCTAGGTGTTGGGACGGGTGCCTAAGAAAGACTGTCCCTGTGTGCATGTCAGATGGTGGTGGACAATGTGGGGTGACAGGTCCTGACATCATACTTGTTCCCTGTGTCTCCCAGGTGCCTATCTAGGACAGGGCCTGGCGTACAAGAGACCCTCTGTTACCATTGGCTGATAGAACGGGTGATGGGTGGGGTGTTGCAGGCACTGGGGGACCTTGTGCGTGTCTGCTTATGACTGACTGTGGGCAGAAGGCTGGGTGTCCCAGCATGGTGACTGCCAAGGTGCTGGATGACACCTGTCTGCTGCCCAGGCCACACTGCCCATCTCCAGCTGTCTGTGCTCTATTCTAGAAGCCCGGGATCCTGGGAGACTCACCCCTGGGCACCCTCCAACCTGGGGCCCAGCCGGCCAACCCCCTCCTCGGGGAGCTATCTTCAGGTGACATAGCCCCTGCCCATGCCATCTCCCCAGGTGCCAGCCTGTGTCCCCTTCCTGAGCCCCTTTCCTCCTTGGCAGTGGGACGCTCCCAGCTGTGTGGTCTCTCTGGTCCTCAGTGTCCTGGTGTCAGTTGGCCTCCACCTCATGAGGAGGCCATGAGTTTTGTTCAGCCATCAAGGAGCTGCCCCTTGGCAGCAGGTCCAGTGTGCCTAGCTGCTGAAATCCCCCTTCTCTCTGTAGGGGGGAGCCTGCCCCCGGAGCTGCCATCCCGGCGAGGAAAGCCACCACCCCTGCTGCCGCCACTGCTTGGTCCCACTGGGGGTGACCGGGAGGCTGTGGGCCTGGGTCCCCCTGCAGCCCAGCTCACTCCTCCCCCTCCCCCCATGGGGCTCCGAGGCGCTGGCCTCAGAGGCCTCCAGAAGGACGGTGGGCCTCTGCCGACGCCCCCCGGGGTAAGGCTCCACCCTGTGCCTGGCACCGTGAAGCCTCTCATCCCCCACAGCCCCCTCTC
>NW_007074500.1:20833-25830 GCF_000164805.1 Carlito syrichta
TGCCTACACCCCCAGCCCCTGGTGGCGGCGGCGGCAGCAGCAGCAAGGCCTTCCAGCTCAAGTCCCGCCTGCTCAGCCCCATCGCCAGCGCCCGCCTGCCCCCTGAGCCAGGGCTGCCTGACAGCTACGGCTTCGACTACCCTTTGGTGAGTGCCTGGCCAGCCCCTGCAGCCCATGTCTCCTGAGGCCAGGTCTTCTTTCATACTGGTACTTCTGCAGTATTGACTGCCTAGCATATGCGCTATGGAGACAGAGCATGTGCCAGATGTGGCCCTACCTAGCAGCCTCTCTCCAGTCTCTGTCCCCGTGTCTGTCCATTCCCAAGCCCTGAACATTCTCACTGCATCTGTCAGTCCGTCTGTTTCTCCCGAAACAGGGCCCAGCCTCCCACCTGTCTCTGTCCACCTCTCTGTTTTGGTTGTGGTCTCTACTCTGGGCAATTTGCTCTCTCTGTGACCCCAACCTGCTCCAGGTCAGAAGGTACACACTGGCCGCTGCAGGCTACCTGTGCTATGTTTGACTCACATGGGGTTTCAGACAATTGAATACCAACACAGGGCACTTGCAGGGACCTACGCTGCCTGGGTTCCCAGCTTGTCGTGAAGACTCCCAGCACCTGACCCCACCAGGTCACCCTCCATGGCAGCAAGGGTGCAGGGACCCCTGGGACGGGACACACATTCCTGCCTCAGCCCCACCCCCCACCCTCACTGCCCCCAGGCTGAGTTTGCCTTTCCAGGCCCAGTGTGGTAGGGACAGCCCTCCCTGACGACCGCTGTGCCACGGATTCAGGCAGGATGCGGCCCAGAAGGCCTCAACCCGCCTTTTCTCCTGCTCACTCAGGACGTGGGGCCTCGGCGGCTCTTCTCCCCTGCACGCGAGCCAGCCCTCGGGCCCCCCGGGCCCAGCCGGCACAAGGTAAGTACTGCCCCATGTCCCTGCTGGGTGTGGTGGCAGCTGTTGCCTCCCCTAGCGGTCTGAAACGGCACACATTTTCTTGCTGCCTGCCATTCTGCTGGGTAGGGTGGTGGGCACCCGGCAGCAGCTCTGAGGCTCAGTAGGTCCTGTGGCCTCCCTGGTGACCTGTGGTGCCTCAGCTCTGTGTGTGGCTCATCCTCTGGGGGCCCAGGCCTCTCTAGGAGAGAGGAGGGCAGCGCCCATGTGCCAGCACCCTTCAGCCCCACTGGCCAGAGCTCGTCATGGCAAAGCCCAGCCATCTGGAGGGCCCCACCTGGTGCATGAGTGCTACACTGTCTGCCTTACTTAGCCAACCCCCTCCCTGCAGATGTCCCCCCCACCCAGTGGCTTCAGTGAGCGGAGCAGTGGAGGCGGCGGGGGGCCCCTCTCCCACTTCTACTCGGGCTCGCCCACCTCCTACTTCACCAGCGGCCTGCAGGCTGGCCTCAAGCAAAGCCACCTCAACAAGGTGAGGAGCCCCCCCAGCAAAGACCCCCTGGGACAGCCAGGATTGGGCACCTGCCCCCGGGGCTCAGTGACCCTTGGGGCCAAGGCTGGGTGGTGGCAGAGGTCTGTCTTGCTCAGGGTGGAGTGGAAACAGCCTGTGGTCCTCCCCCACCCCATGCCTGTGCCTGTAACACCAAGAGCTGCCAGTCTTCGGGGCTTTCTGTCACTTCTCCGCCAACAGCCCAGGGTATAGGAGGCATTATGCCCATTTGACAGAGGAGGGAACTGAGGTACCAGGAAATGTAGTGATCTGTCCCCAATCTCATAGCTACGAAGTGGCAGAAGAAAGATTTGAGCCTGAAGCCCCTCCGGGGTGCTTCCTCTGGCCCCAGGGAGTGACCTGTCCCACCCTCTCCTGTTTCTCCCAGGTGGTTGGCTCCTCCCCACTGGGCTCTGGAGAAGGTCTCCTGGGCCTTGGCCCTGGGCCTAATGGTCACAGCCACCTGCTGAAGGTATGGAGAGAGGCGGGGACATGCAGGGCTGGGGGGCCTGGCCCTTGAGTGGCCCCTGACTCACCCCCCTCCCCCTGCCGCCTGTTCTCTGTGTCTAGACCCCACTTGGCGGCCAGAAACGCAGCTTTGCCCACCTGCTGCCCTCACCCGAGCCCAGCCCAGAAGGCAGCTACGTGGGCCAGCACTCACAAGGCCTTGGTGGCCACTACGCTGATTCCTACCTGAAGCGGAAGAGGATCTTCTAAGGGGCTGGAGCCAGAAACGCTCAAGGGCCCACACCACGTGGCTTTTGGGTTTTCTGGTGTTTTGTTTTGTGTCTTTTAAACAACTTTCTTTCGGTAATAGAAAAATCTCTGAAAGACTTTACTGACCAACCAACTGGAGCCCCAGGAGTCCAAGGAGTATGGGGGTCTGGGGGCTTCCCTGTGCCTCCGGCCTGCTCCCGGCACCAAAACCCGGCAGCCTTAAGAGAGAGGGGCCCTGGCCTGCTCTCCCTCCCTCCCCATCTCCTGTCCTCCACCTGTGCCCATCTCTCCGGGAGTCCTCTCCTGCCTCGTCACTCCTGTATTTCGGCCCTTCGAGTGCCTTGGAGGTTTCCCTGACCTCCCGTGAGGGTCAGAGACTGTCCCCCTTTTTTAACTTTGACAATTGACTTTTGTTTCCTTTTCTAATTTTAATTTTTTAAACTCTCCAGGACGCCCCCAACTCTGATTCCTTCCAGGTCTGGCCTGTCTGGGCCTCCATTCCACACTCTTCGGTTTGAAACGGCGCATCCCTTTTCTCTCTTCCTACATCTGCTGCAGGCATGGCTGTCTCCTGCCCCTGCCTGCCCATTCTGGCCTGGACCGCAGCCCCGGGTCCCCAACCCCCTGCCGCCGTCCCCTCCCCTTCTGTTGCCTTAAAGCTGGGCCCCAGGCCCCACTGGCCAGAGCCTCAGACGCCGAGTTCTGGGAGCTCGACTATGGACCAAACAGCTCTGGCCTAGGACTCGGGTCCCCCTACCTGGGGTCTCCACCCTGGGGCCAGTAGAGCCCACCATCCCTTCCTCCCTGGCCTAGGTGAAGAGATGGGCATTTTTGGCCAGTGCCCCTGCTGTCTGTGGGAGACGCACGCTGTGGGCATCTCACTGAGCCTCTGCTGTATCCCCCTTGTTGAAGATTAGCTCCACCCTGGAGCTGGCCTCCTTTCTGCCCAGTGCCAGAAACCAGCACTCCATGCAGATACTCTGCACCTGCCCACCAGCAGGGCCTGTCGCCCTGAGGTGACCCTGGGCCCTGCCCCTGGCCAACTGGGCCACCAGCTTCCTTCCCCTGACCTGACTCTGGGGGCCCACATCCACTTCAGGGGGATGTCCTCCACAATCTCCCCACACAGACCTTTGCTGAATTAAAGTTTGTAAGTAAATGGTTTTAAAGAAATCAGAGCTGGCTGGTTCTTGGGACGGGAGGTCTGGGGAGGCCTTGCAAGTTTAAGTGCGCCCTACCCTACCCTGCGCCTTCCCTCTCTGGTGCCCTCCCAGGGCTCCTCACCGCAGGCCCTAAAGCAAATCGGCGCTGATTTTCGGGTAATTGTGGCCTGTCGTCTCGAGGCTGCGGGACGGCGCATGCGCAACTCCCGGATCACGTGATGCCCGTCATGGCCGCCTCCGTGGGCCGAGGCGGCGTGAATGCGAAGGTTCTCTTACAGGCTGCTAGGAGCACCTGGTGGAGCAAACCCAGGAGCCATCCGGGGTTAGGGGAGGCGACGCCGGCGACAACTAGGAAGTTCCGGGCGACAGGTACCCGAGGCGCCCTGGGCGGGCAGCGTTGACCCGTTGCACGCCGGCAGGGCGAGACGCAGCCGCTCACCCGACTGTGTTTTCCAGGCGCGCGCCCGGAGGAACAGGAGGAGGCTGGCGGCCCCGAACGGCCCGGGGACGTGTGAGTGCAGGGGACCACGTCCCCGTTCCTCGTCCCACGAGGGTCCTCCGCCCCACCTTGCCCTGAAGCTGCATCCCGAGGTCGCCCCTCGGCCTCGCCCTGTCACTGTCCGTCAAGCCTCAACCCCCGACTTCCTCACCCTAGATTCTACCCGAGCCCTGAGGCATCATCCGATTCAGCATTCGAACTCCATCTGTCTCCAGGGTGAACGTGGTGTTCGTGGACCGGTCAGGCCAGCGGATCCCAGTGAGCGGCAGAGTCGGGGACAATGTTCTCCACCTGGCCCAGAGCCACGGGGTGGACCTGGAAGGTAGGAACCGGGCACAGGGAGTTAAGGAGGTCCTCCTTCTCCACGCGTTCACAAAAACACAGATCAGGTTTGCCTTTCCACTGCTTAACTCGCCCATGGTTTCCCACCGAATATGGACCAAAATCCAAGCCCCTCACCCTGGTCTCATTCCTTGCCCAGCTCTTAACGTTTTGTTTTGTTTTGTTTTGTTTGAGTCATGATCCCACTATGTCGTCCAGGCTGAAGTGCAGTGGCACACCATCATGGCTCACTGCAGCCTCAAACTGCTAAGCTAAATGATTCTTCTGCTTCAACCTCCTGAGTAACTGGGACTGCAGGTGCAGACCACCATGCCTGGCTAATTTTTGTAGAGACCAGATCTCACTGTGTTGCCCAGGTTAGTCTGGAACTCCAGGGCTCAAGCAATCCTGCCTTCTTAGCCTCCCAAAGTGCTGGGATTACAGAAGTGAACCACCACGCCCAGCCTGAGCTCTTACCTTCTGATTGAACATTTATTAGAAGACACTAGAACTCCTGCCTTCTGGGAGGTTGTGTTCTCTTTCCCCTCCCTCTTGCTATTTTAGCCACACTAGAATAGTGCTGTTCCTCATCCCAGCTCATTCCTACCTTAGGGCCTTTGCATTTGCTGTTCCCTCTGTCTGAAGTGCATTCCCAGCAAATATTCTGCCTCCCTCTCATCCTTAATCTTTTTTTTTTGGAAAGCAGGATTTATTGATAGAACAGAAAAGCTTCCACAGTGTGAGGGAACCGGAGGGGGTTGCCCCTTTTATTTTTTGAAAAGTCTAACTTTCTTTTTTTTTGGGGGGGGGGAGTTGGAGTCTCACTCTGTCGCCCAGACTGGAGTGCAGTGGC